>NW_015405866.1:0-2591 GCF_001527695.2 Protobothrops mucrosquamatus
CGAGTGTCCTCGCTCACGTGTGTAAAAGAGAGGGGACAATATTGCGGTTTCTCCCCGTGGATTTCAAAAACGCTGCTAAACAAATCGCCCGGGAGAAAAGAAGGAGAAACGCGAGGGGCACGGCTCGTTGGAGCGCGGAGGTTCCCTTATCGCCAGCCAGATCAGCGGATGGAAGCCAGGATGGAAAACGGCTTCCAGGCCCATGGCAAGGTGGGGCGCCGTCATCCAATCGAGCCTCCTTTTATAACACAGACTCTTTTTATCCTTTCTGAACACGTACAGCTTCGACGTGGCCCGTTGGAAGCATGTCTACAAGTTCTAGGGTGCTTACGAAACCTACACACACATACTCCATACTGCTATCGAGAAATATTCTGATTTATTTTCGTACCCGCTCACTTCAGGGCCGGATAGGAAGCCTCTGAGAAAGCTTCCACGAGCTTTCACACAACCCACAACATTCACGGCCTTCAATGTCCGATTTTTTTCCTCGACCCACACCCGAAGCGGGAGGCCCTTTCACTCAATGGGCAGGAGGGGGAGGGAGGTCCCGGCCAACCAGCCAAGGGTGACCCCAACCAAGGTTAGAGTTAGCAGGTTGGGCCAACGCCGCTGCCCCCTCTCCCCCCCTCCCCAGCCCCTGCCGGGCTGAGCCATTCTCACCCAGGAACTTTTTCAAGTTGACCTGCCCTTCCTCCCTGCTTCCCCCCCCATTCTTTTCCCCCAAAAATAAAGGTTCAGAAACTTCACCCATAAAAGTCAAGTGGGCGTTTAGTTTCCTGCTGTCAAAGGAAATCCTTAAGGTATAGGAACTTAGCTGGCCTCCATCAGACAGGAGTTGATGTATAGGATCGCCTGGCCCTTGGCACGCTCGCTTTTGTGGGGGGGGCTAGCTCTCCAGAAAAGCGAGGGACAAATCTAGCCTTGCTGATCCAGCCATCCCTTCCCCCCCCCACCACCCCAAGGGACCACTTTGAATGTGGGCCTGCTTGGCGGCTGAACGTCGGAATGATTAAACTGAGTCTCCTTGGGAGGTGTGTTGCTTTGGGCAATGCTCTTCGCCGACCACCCCCCTCCTGACCCAGAAGCTCCAAGTTTGAAATCAAGCGTCAAGCGCCCCCCCCCCTTAATTTTGGACGCTTTCTAAAGCCTTCCGCCAGGCCCCAGGGGTCTCCACCGCGCTTCTTCCAAGCAACGAATCCCGAAACTCGTTTCGACCGGAGCTCTCCAAACCGACCAAAAAGGCGGATCGCCCAGCGATTATTTCCACCACCCCCCAACACCCGCAGGAGAAGACCCAACGCGGGATGGGAGGATCAGTCCGACAACCGCCGGCTCAAATGGTTGCGGGAGTCTGGACGCTTGGTTTGACCCGGGGCACGTGAGAATGGGGAGATTCCGGCGAAGGAGAAGAGTTGGAGGAAGGGAGAGGGGGGGGGGGATGCTGGGAGGAAGCGAGGCGGAAGGCGCCCTGGCCTCGTTTCCTGAATCAAACATCGTATTTACACCTGCGCTGCAGAAAGAGCGAAAGAGGGTCTGACTCCGTGTTTCTGTTCCTCCTCAGCGGTGTAATTGCAAATGCGTTCCTTATGGCCGAGCCTATAAGATCATCTGGGTTTAATAAAAAGCCCCCAACATCCTTTCCTGCATACGGGCAGGATACACTACGATACACACACACAGAGAGAGAGGAAAAAATCACACAACACAAGCAAGGGCATACATATAAATACTTGTGTGTGTGTGTTTGTGTGTGTCTCAGCCTGACCAGGGTGCTGCTTTTCCCAAACGTAATTCCGATAGCCAGTTTAATGGTTTGATCAAGGGACGGTGGAATGTTTTGGCTGGATGCAACGCAGCGTCCTGGTTTTCTATTTTAAGTCAAATTGGATTTTTTTTTTTTTTAAAGCGTAGATGGTAAGGCTTGTTCTTCTCAACCCTGGCTTTCCAGAACAAACTAAAAACAGGGCAATGTTCTGACTGCAGCTAGTGTTATTGTGGTTCGTCAGATTATTAGTGCTTTTTTCCCCCCTTTTAAAGAAAGAAATAACTCCCCCCCCCCCGCCAGGAGGAGGGGGAACATCAGAAAATGGAAAGATGATTAACTTGGACTATGGAAAAAATAAAATGTCCCCGCACTAAGATGCAGCCACAGGTATAGAATCAATTTCTTGGAAATTCAGCAGGGACCCAGCCCGAGAACCAGGCAGGATCTTTTCTCAGGTGGGGGCTGCTTTTTGACAGAGAAGAAAATAAATCAAGGTCCCAACTAAATGAAGGCATTGTAAATTTCCGTTTTCACTGTAAAGTGTTTAGGTAAGATGATCTAAACTGGGTTGAGACTTCGAAGTGAATTTCCACTGATGTGTAAACTGCATTCAAACAGTATTTGTGCCGCCATTGTTTGAAGAGATTGCGAAGAAGAGAGAGGGGAAAAAGAGATTGCAAAGGAGAGAACACTCAAGTTCAATTTCATCCTTCCTTCCTTCCTTCCTTCCTTCCTTCCTTCCTTTTTCCATTCCTTTCTTCTATACTCAGAAAAAAAAGGAAGGGAAAGAGAGGAAAGGAAACCCAGAAACAAATCCAGTCTA
>NW_015405867.1:0-2591 GCF_001527695.2 Protobothrops mucrosquamatus
ATCTTATTTTTCCCCATTAAAATAATGTTTCAGTTCACAATCTCAATCTGTGTTTTTGAGGACCAAGAGGATTCAGGCTCTTATAGTGTCAGTTTTCTGTAGAGACTTAGTTCTTAAACTTTGTGCTGTTGTGCCAGGGCACCTTAAGAAAATCACATGGATGTCGCAGGATTGCAGATTACTATCTTGAGATAGTTCAGGGTTTAGACCTAGAGTTGGGAAAAGAATTATAAAAATATTAACAGCACCATGAAGTGTCAAAGTTTGGGAACCTCTGCTATTTAGCATAGAAAGATAATTGTTTAAATATTTTTTAAAAAAACTATTGTTCAAATTGTTTAAATATTAGGCTTTTTTTTAAAAAACTAATGTATATCAATGCAACTTGCAAAAAGGGGGAAAGTGCAATATCACTTTGGGATTATGGTCTGATTGATTCATAGTGACATGTTTAAAGGAAATTTTATTTGATTTTATGCTTTGCTACACAATTACACAGCACCATGTAAGATACTTCTTTGGCACACATTTAAAATCAGAATTAAGAAAAATCATCCTAAAATCCTGTTTTCTAAAACTGCAGTTTTCAGGAAACTGATAATGCGTGGCATGGTGGATGTTTGGCACTGGCTGAATTGGGAAGAAGAGGATTGTTACTACCTTCCCGACTATCAGATGGTAAGTGTTTTCTAAACTGAACTGAACCAAAAATAAAACCCGCAAAATAAAATTAGATTTGATTTGATAGAATTATATGTTAATAATTAATAGCTGTTTGTATTTTCAGAGTCTGAAAGAAATGTATATCCTGGCCACCTGGATGTTCCTTTCTTAATATTTAAGATAATGACAGCACTAGCTGTCTCCCTTAGTAAAAGACTTCTGTAGATTTTTGTAATATTATTCTGGTCTCTTCAGAAATTTTAAGAGAATCTTGCTTTCTGTTGAGCTTGACTAGGTCTTATATATAAGAGAGCCAGTTTGGTCTAGTGCAGAGCTCCCCAACCTTTCCGGGTTGGTGGCCTGGAGGAGAAGGGAAATGTGTACGCGTGCATGCGTAAACAGGCGCACACACGGCGGCAGTGCTAGTATCCACATGCATGCACAAGTGAACCGCTTGCACTGGCGCTGGCAGTGGCGTTGACATTTGTACACCTGCGCAAGCAGGGTGCTAGCTCCTGTGCTTGCGTAAATGGGGCCGCTAGCACCCGCACGACAGCGCTACCACGATGGTGGGTGCACGCACACATGGGTTGCTTTCTTTCTGTTCCTCTTATAAATAACATACCTGACTGGGATCTTAATATTGGGAAAATTGGGAAATATTTATAAAATGTGGATTAACTCTGCTTTCAGTTTCATATTGACAACCATGCTGCAAGTAACTGAATGGCCTGGCAAAAATGTATCCTCAAAGTTGATTTTGCATGATACTGGAAGTCTCCGGTGTCTGAATGTCTAACTTGGCTCTTACCATCCTCCAGTTTCTCCTAAAATATTATTTTGCTAGCACTTATTATTTTTGAATAATCTCCAATTATCCCATCTATGTCTTTTGTTAACTTAAGAATTGGATTCAAGATCTGAAGTTGGATTTATATAAATGCCAGTCCTCATAACCAAAGAAGTCCCCCAAAAAGGATTTGAATCCACATTTTCCCATAGCTTGTCTAGCACAATCTTGGTTGCTGACAATTCGTTTAAATCAAACTGCCCTAATTTCCTCAGAGTTATTCCTGTTACAGGTAGGCCTTAGTTAATGACTGTTCAAAGTTGTGATGGCACTGAACAAGAAGACTTACACCCAGTCCTTGAAATTATGATCATTGAAGTCTCTGTGCAGTCAAGTGATCGTGATTTGGGTGCTTAGCAATTAGGATATCAAGGTGTTCTGTTGTCTGTGATCGCTATTTGCAACCTTCACTGCTGGCTTACAAGCAGCATAGTTAATGGGGAAGCTAGCAGAAGGTTTCAGAAGGTGATCAGAAGATGTCACGTTTAAGGACTGTGAGATTCACTTAACAACTTCAACTGGCAATCCTGTAGAACAGGGGTATCAAACTGCCGGCCCGTGGGCTGGATGCGTCACATGGAAGCCGCGGCCGGACGCGTCACATGGAAGCCGCGCCCACCCCATTGCCGGCAATGGCAAAACCGGCCCGATACGTTGCACGACGTCACGTGACGTCACGAGTTTGACATGCCTGCTGTAGAAGGTTGGTCTGGTCATGTGACATTATGCTTTATGACTACATCACTTAATGAAGGAGTCGTCAGTCCCAAATATCATCATTAAATAAGAACTGCCTATACAATGTTCATTAATCACTTATCATACATGGCCAGTTCTCTAAAGGCTTGACATTTTAATACCTCTGGATAATTTATTTATTTATTTATTTATTTATTATTTTAATTTGTATACCGCCCTTCTCCCATAGGACTCAGGGCGGTTCACAGCATATTAAAAACAAATAATATACCCAAAATACCAAAAATACACAATACAAAAATACAAAAGAATAAACCCTGATAAAAGCCGAATTAAAACCAAATATTCCCAGCTGTGTTTCCGATTAAAATACTTTTAA
>NW_015405868.1:0-2591 GCF_001527695.2 Protobothrops mucrosquamatus
TGAGATAACCTGTAGGAAAAGAATGATTTCCCGTATCCACCCAGTGGCCGAAATAGCTGGAAGCAGGCTTTTATGGCCAAGTGGCAGGCAACCACAGACGGTCCTCGTTTAGCGACCGCCCCATTTAGTGACCATTCGTTTGCAGTTACCACGGTGATTTTAAAAAAAAGAAGGAACTGGACCACCAATCCTTACGTTTACAACTGTGGCAGGTGTGCAGTGTTTCTCAACTTGGACAACTTTAAGATGTATGGACTTCAACTCCCAGAATTCCCCAGCCAGCTGAGGAATTCTGGGAGTTGAAGTCCATACATCTTAAGGTAGCCGAGATGGAGAAACATTGCTGGGAAGCGGAAGGAAGGAAATTGCAGTCCAGGTTCTTATCCATTTTTTCATATTACGACTTTAAGGTGGCCAACATATCCAGCGCTACTCCCCTCTTCCTATTTTCCTCACAACAATCCTGTGAGGTGGGCTGGGCTGTTTATAAAAAAAATAATAAAAGCAGGATCAAAATACAATAAAAACCCAAAACCAGGTTTGGGAGATGGCTGGGCCCCACGTGGCTGCCCTTTACAACAGCCTCCTCCCGAGATTCGCAAAGCTCCTGTTTAATCCAGCTTTAAGCCATCTTTACAAACCTGCTTATTCCCCCCCTCCCCTCCGGCTTGGAATTACAGGCTTGTCGGTTGGCTCGGTCTCTTTTTAGTGGCGAGGGACGGAGGACGTGGTGTTTTGTGGTTCCCTCCTTATGCCGGTTGGTGTTTTCATGTGATATTGTGTATTGTTTTATGCATCATGTTGTGGTTTTCGTCTGGGTGAAGCTGCTGGCATTCCTTTGAGGTCAGGCAGCTTAGAAATTTTGACAAAAATGGAACTGATCAATGGGGAAAGAAATTGCTACTTTGTGCGCTGGGCACTGTGTTGTAACAAAGCTTGCCTTTTTGTTTTGGATAAATGAGAGTTACCAGATTTAACACAAACACAGTAAGCTGACATTGCATAAGAAATTATAACTGCAACTCTTTTATTTATTGATCTATTTTTGCCAAAACTACAGCTTTGGTGCCCTCTGGTGGCCATGGCCAGAATTACACCTCTCTTAGACAGGACCAAATTGAGGGTATTAAATCTGGTTAAAACATTGATCCAAAACAAAAAGGCAAGCTTTGTGACAACGCAGTGTGGGACACACAAACTGTCCCTTTTAGAGGTATGGACCGCAGTTCCCAGAATTCCCCAGCCAGCTAGTGGAATTCTGGGAATTGAAGTCCACAGACCTTAAAGTTCCCAAGCTTGAAAAATACTGCTGGAGCGAATGTAGCAACCATATATATTGCATTTTTTAAAATTCATTCATTGTGTTTTCCCTCCACGCAGTAGAGCAGGAAGGGACTTAGAAAGACAAAGTATAAGATATTTTTTTTCCCCTAGGTGTACCTTTTAAAGCCTCTGGCTTTGCTGCAATTATTCTTTCTCTTCACATGAAGAAATGTTTGAAAGAAGGGCTCCACAGAAGAAAACATTTAAAAATAGTCCTCCAGATGCTGTGTAAAAAACTCAATGTTGACATGTAAAGATAGTCCTCGACTTACAACACTTAGGGGCCGTTCAAAGTTACAACGGCACTGAAAAGTGACTTATGATCGTTTTTCACACTTACGACCTTTGCAGTCACATGATCAAAATTCAGCCGCTTGGCAACTGACTCGTACTTATGACGGTTGCAGCGTCCCGGGGTCACGGGATCCCCTTAACAACCGTGTTACTAACTTAGCAACTGCGAAGAGTCACTTAACAACTGTGGCAAAAAATTCAGCAAAAAACCCCACTTAACTGTCTCGCTTAGCAACGAAAATGTTGGGCTCAATTGTGGTGGCAAGTTGAGAACTACCTGCATTGGTCAGATTGTGGCAATCTCACAGTGGAGCATGATGGGAAAACAAAATGGCAGCTCACTGCGTCAAATAGCTACCACAATTAGTGCACTGTGCTGGCCAGACATTTCTGCAGGGGTGGTCAAAAAAGTCAAGATGGCAGCCACCACCGCATGTAGAACTGGGTGGGGCTTCCACGACAAGAGTCGTGGGCGCCATCTTGACTTTTTTTGACCACCCCACGAATGCCTTCGAGCCCCCTCTAACTCAAAAGGAGCAAAATTTGCTGCCCCTCTTCTCTCCTGCAGCACAAGGCTGGGCCCAGGATCATTGTTTACGGAGTATTTTCATTAGAAGCAGTCTTTAAAAAAAAAAAAAAACGACTTGAAAGTGAATTAGAAAATAGGTTTTTTTTTCCCCTTGATAAAACTAAAATAAGAAGATGGATTGAAGAAATAATAGACCAACCTGTAGACTGGAAACCAGAGATCTTTTTGCTGGGTATTTTAAACAGGAAATATAGTAAAGAAATACGGTACTTAATTCTACATACAACAACGGCAGCAAGAATAGCATACGCACAGTTCTGGAAAAATGAGAATATACCATCAGAGGAAGAAGTGATAAAGAAAATCCTGGACTGTGCTGAGATGGACAAATTAACAAAAGAGATAAAAGAAAAGGAAGACACAGAATACTATTTAATATGGAGCA
>NW_015405868.1:12037-13778 GCF_001527695.2 Protobothrops mucrosquamatus
CGTCTCCCCAAATCCCCTGCCAGCAGGTTCCCAACATCCGGTCTCGCAATTAAAGGTGCGAGAAGTCGTTTTTTAGTGCTGTATTTCGCAGAAACGTAACTGGGTGATCCCGGAAATAAAATTTGCTGGTCCTGAATGAGTTCTCTAAAATCCACGGAACAACGTGGCAACTTTTTTTCCCAAGCTTCGAAACAACATTGGACCAGCAAACCAGAGAATGAGGGTCTTTAATGGCCTTCCCAGGGTTTCCATCAGAAGCCCCACAGCAGTTCTGGTTCTGCAGAATATCAGGAAAGATTTGGGAAGAGAAAATAAGTGACCAGAGAGAGAATTGTTTTTTGGAAAGGCACGGATGGAAGAGAATATTTGTGGCGCAGGGTTGACATGAGGGGTCCTTGGTGCTCACTGAGCTTGGTGGTTTTCTTGCAGACGTTTCACTACCCAGCTAGGGAACACCATCAGTGAGAGAAGAGAGTGAGGTTTGTGGAGAGGAGGAGGAGGAGGACTATGGGGTCCTTGGTGCTCTCTGAACTTGGTGATTTTCTCGCAGACGTTTCATTACCCAACTACGTAACCTCATCAGTGTTACAAAGGAGTGGGGTTTGTGAAGGAGAAGGGGGGAGCAGGAGGACTGTGGGGTCCTTGGTGTTCTCTGAGCTTGGAGGTTTTCTTGCAGACCTTTCATTACCCAGCTAGGGAACCTCATCAGTGCTAGAAGGGAGTGGGTTTTGCAGGGAGGAGGAGGAGGAGGAGGAGGAGGAGGAGGAGGAGGAGGAGGAGGATGACAACTGTGGGGTCCTTGGTGTTCTTTAAGCTTGGTGGTTTTCTTGCTGACGTTTCATTACCCAACTAGGTAACATCATCAGTGATACAAGAGAGTGATGTTTGTGAAGAGGAGAAGGAGAAGGAGGACTGTGAGGTCCTTGGTGCTCTCTGAGCTTGGTGGTTTTCTTGCAGACCTTTCACGACCCCACTAGGTAACATCATCAGTGCTAGAAGGAAAACGGAGAACAAACCCCTCCCTTCTACCACTGATGACGTTCCCTAGTTGGGTCACAAAACGTCTGCCAGCAAAGCACCAAGCTCAGAGACCACCAAGGACCCCCGCCAGCCACCGTTCAACTTGTGCTACAGACGTTCTCTTCCGTCGGCCTTCCTTCCTCCCTGTATGGAAAGGGATGCTGGCTTGTCTCCCGCTAACTGCGACGCCAAAACCTCCCAGGACAATCACAGCATGTCGGACTCCCCTTGGGATTGGCACACGAGGGATCCTGGCTGCAGGGATTCATTTCAGGGAGTGGGGCTCCCCTCCCCTCCCCAATTCTGCAGGGCTTGGAAAGGGAAGCCCTGATTGGGGTGGGGGTGGGGTGGGGGATGGGGGGCTTCGAAAGGAAGAAAGGATGAGCCTTTGGGAAGCGCTCCGGCTGCCTCTCCTGGCTGCTTGAAAGCCAAACAGGAGATTTGAGTCACCCTGAGCTGCTCAAGGAAAAAAGTAGGTCAGGATGAAGGATTAATAAGTCAGAACAAATGGAAGAAGGGAGGCTACAGGGAGGGGGGGGGAACTGGGGAGAGAGGAAAAAGCCAAACTTCTCAGCAGAATGGCTGTTTTTCTCCCCTCCCCCCCCCAGTCCTGGTTAACTGCAGGCTTGTTGGCCCCCTGCCCTGGAATAGATTTAACGAAGATTTAATGTTGGGGTATAAAAAAAGAGGAAAGTCAACACCCCCCCCCCCACGACATAAA
>NW_015405869.1:0-2590 GCF_001527695.2 Protobothrops mucrosquamatus
TAGAAATGTTAAAACATGTTCAGTATTCCCATCAGCAAACTTGGATTTATTTGTGGCCTCCTCAGGGAATTTTGTAGGACATCTGCACTAATTGATTTCTGCAAAGTGATTATTTTTGCCACGCATAAGATTTCATTTCAGCTGGATTAGCTCTGAAACGAGTACCTTTATTCTGTTAGGGAGTGAGGATATTTTCAAAATTCAGACTGCTTCTCCAGTTCTAATGCAAAATGACTAAACATGTGACCATAATGAAAACAAACATTTTGGGAAATAAATTTTATTATCTATCTGTCTGTCTGTCTGTCTGTCTGTGTTTATGTCTGTCTGTGTTTATGTCTGTCTGTCTGTCTGTGTTTATGTCTGTCTGTCTGTCTGTCTGTCTGTCTATCTATCACAATATTAAAGCTCTCATCTCCCTCATAGAGGGACTCTGGACAATGTACAATAAAATATTTAAATACAAAAACTACAGTAGTCCTTGACTTAAAACCATTTAGTGATCATTCAAAGTTTCAGTGGCACTGAAAAAAAGTGACTTATGACCCTTTTTTACACTTATAACCGTTACAACATCCCCATGGTCATATGATCAAAATTTGGATGCTTGGCAACTGGTTCGTATTTATGACAGTTGCAGTGTCCCAGAGTCTTGTGATCACTTTTTGTGACCTTCTGACAAGCAAAGTCAATGGGGGAGCTAGATTCACTTAACAGCCGAGTTACAAATTAAACAACTGCAGTGATTCACTTAACAACTGTGGCAAGACAGGTTGAAAAATGGGACAAAACTCACTTAACTAAGCCTTGCTTAGCGATGGAAATTTTGGGCTCAATTGTGGTTGTAGGTCCATGATCATTTGTACTCTCCTGGCTAGTTTGCCTCTCAGATAATTGTAAAACTTCAAACAATTGTGTTCTTCAGGATTTGAGTAAAGGTCTTGACCGCCCAGCCAAAGTTTCACTCAAGTTCAGCTTCTAAAATGCTAATTACTGGAACATTTAATTACAATTAGGTTAGCCAAATAGGAAGCTGTTATTTATAGCTATAGTTAAAGGCTGGTCATTGTTTCTAATAGCATTCAGAACATTAGCCGGTATACAAGGTATGAAACAATTACCTCTGAAATTGTTTGAAAACTCTTTGATTTCAAAAAGTCCTCAGACATTGTGATCTATCTTAAGCCCATCTGTTTATCTCTTGGTATAAATTCTGAACAGGTAAAAGAAGTATTTTCCAACACAACATAGAGCGCTTCGATTAGTTTCCCATCTTTTTTTTTAAAGGTGCAAATATATGAATTTAAATACATTAATTTTTAATGAAATTAAAATTAAAAATTAAAAAGGGCACACTTTCAGTGCTGTGAGTTATCATAACAAAATAAAGTCTCCCCTTTCAGAAAGATAGTCATGCATATAACTGTGAGAGTTGAACTATAAGGAAGGCTGAGCATCAAAGAATTGATGGTTTCAAATCGTGGTGCTGGAGAGAAGACTCTTGAGAGTCCCTTGGATTGCAAGGAGATCAAGTCAGTCCATCCTAAAGGAGATCAGCCCTGACGTTTCTTGGAAGGACAGATACTGAAGCTGAGGCTCAAATACTTTGGCCATCAAATGAGAAGAGAAGACTCGTTGGAAAAGACCATGATGCTGGGAAAGATTGAAGGCAAAAGGAGAAGAGGACAGCAGAGGATGAGATGGTTAGATTCTTGTGGAAAACGAAAGAACTCTTACGAATTCCAGAGGGGTTTAGCAGAGAGGTTTATTGTGCAGGTTCAGAGGCATATTAGAGATAGGCAATTCTGAACGAGGAGGGCGGGATTAGACTTCAGTTTTTATACTACCCTTCTTTCAGGAACAAAGGGACTACACATGATAATATACTGTAATACATTTGGTTCGTTTCTCACGGGCATACAATGGAAGGTTTTGCTACATACAAAGTATCCATGTGCAATGCGCATTTGGTTAGCCACATATTACTGACACAGAACTTTCCCAGTGAATTTTCCCAGTGATTATGCATTACATCATTATTCTAGCAATTATGCAGACACATCATTATTGCAGCTATGCAGACAAATCATTATTCTAATAATTGTTCATTTTACTACATTAAGATAGTGTCATCAATGCAATGACCATGAATTTGGGCAAACTCGGGGAGACAGAGGAGGACAAGGGTGTGCTGTAGTCCATAAGGTCATGAAAAGACAGACACGACTTAGCAACCGAACAACAATAATTCAAAAGGGACACATCTCCAAGTGGGAACCACTGTATGTTGTTTGACGTCTTGAGAACAGATAAGTCTCTGAAGTTGGGTTAGATTGACTCTTTGTCTAATGGAACTGGACTGTAACGTTGGCAAAGAATCTCTGGAGCAAGCTGAGCAGTGTCCTCAAAGAAAGCTACTAATTTCAAGATGTATCACAGTTCCCTACTAGCCTGACGTTCTAATGCTAAAAACATTTGGAGAGCACCATTGTAGATATGTATGTACCTATAATTTCTTATAGATAAATTTCTGTCATGGCGGATGGATGATTGTGGTCTATGCCACACAGTCTCTTCATAAACCTTGGAT
>NW_015405870.1:0-2590 GCF_001527695.2 Protobothrops mucrosquamatus
ACTTACTTGCAGGATGGGATGAGGTGCAGTAGAATGGGGAGGGGAAGAATGCCACAAAGAGAGCTATTTTAAAAACTAGCTTATGGAGACCCATTTGCTCAGCTGTATAAAGCTTGGTTGTTCCAGCCATATGTGTATAGTCCACTTTTAACTATGTCCACAATGTAGACTAATCCTGCAACTACTTTGAATCTCTCTCCCTCTCTCCCTCCCCCCTCCCTCCCTCTCTCTCTCTCTCTCTCTCTCTCTCTGTCAGTATAAACAAAAAGAACTGTTAAAACTGGGACCTACTATGCAGTATGGGCCATAATAAATTCTGGACAGAAAAAAAATCTGTCACATGTGAATAAAAAAAAGTTTATATCAAGTTGTTTGTGAAATTTCTTATTTACATTTCTTATTTATATTTTACATTCAGCAGATAATGGCTGTTTATTATGCCTAACCATGAATGCTTAAAAAGAGATGCTAAATAACCATGTTTCTTGTTGTCTTCAGCAAATAACGCCTATTTAGATTATTATAGTTAATCATACATTCAGCCAGATGTTTTGACTGGATTTTAAATTTTTATCCATCTATTAAGTCCTTGCCAAGGATCTTGAATAGGCAACTTTTGTTGTTTGATGGTATTAAAAGTACCCTTGTAGGATGTGAGCTGTCTCAAGTAAAGCTGCCTTTTGCAATTGAATGATAGTAAATCTGTCAATGTTGATGGTGTTCAAGTGGTACTCCAGATGTTTTGGGATTGCACCCAAGATGCTTATTATTATTGGTACTATCTTTGCTTTGTTTTGCCACAGGCCTTCTACTTATATTTGCAGACTTTATATTTTATAATTTTCTCCAGTTCTTTCTCTTCTCTTCTGCTGTCTCCAGTATTGCTATGTCCTATAATTTCCCTTTCAGATCTATTTAAAATGAACTTTTAAAAAACCATGTACAGCAATAAAAATATTCATAAATTAAATGCTTATTCATTTTTAATGTTTGTTTATAGTTTGTTTATTGGTAATTCATGAACACTATTTATGCTCTAGTTTATTAAAATAAAAATATCAATAAAGGAGAATATTTGTAGCTCAGGATTGAAATGAGGGATCCTTGGTTCCTTCTGAGTTTAGTTATTTTCCTTCAGATGTTTCATTACCCAAACTAGATAATATTGTTAGTGCTAAAACAAAAGTTTAATACACTAGTGAAAGATAGTATGATAAAAGCTGAAAACAACCTCAATTCCCTGCCACTACCACTTAGATTTTTCAAATATCAGATTCAATGTCATTTTTTTAAAATAAAAAACTTTTAAAAACAGGATAATTTCTCTTTTGCTTTGATAAAATGACATCTATTAAAAAAGAAAGTTATTTCAGCAATTTATTCACAAGCATAAGCGTTCTATCTTAACAACACAAGTTTAAAACAATTTTTCTCCTGCCTATTATTTATTCAATGGTAATGGCTTCTTTTTTAGTTCACGGCATTCTTATTATTACGGTAGCTTTTATCATAAGTGTTTTGAATCAGTGGCTAATGCAGAAGTGACAAATCACAGAAAAACCCAGCACTTTATGGTTTTATCTGTATGCAATGCCTTTTATGCTTTATCTTCCCTGTGTGTATCACGTTTCTTTTATATTCACATGATCATGTATATAATTAAATAGTTCCAATGATTTTTTTAGTCAACACACAAGAGTTCCATTATTTACTGTGACGATGAATATTAAATGTTGGAAAGTGTTAGGATTAGAGCATTTTGTACTCTATGAATGGTATAGAGAAAGAACATCATCTTGTTAGAAATTACTGGTTGCTTCAGTTACAGGAAGTTGGCATTTTGTACATTTTTGACAACTGTACTAACATTCTGTTTTTGTTGAATGAATTTGTATGGATCCAGATTGATAAACAGAATTTGGATTCCAGTTGTCAGTGTCTTTGTCAGGGTCAAAAACAAAGGCATTTGCCCTAACAGTCCTTGAAACCATCAAAGGATAGAATGATGTTTTTCTTCACCATGGCCTTGACCTTGTGGTCAGTCATCTTAAGATTGACAAAGGAGCAAATGGCTTAAAGCATTTTTGAAATATAGCCACTGAAATGTTTTGTACAATTTTGAAACTGATAAAATTTGCTTAAAAATTTTGGAACAAAGTTACTAGTTTCAAAATTACTATTAAATGGCCCTGGGGTCTTGCATTAAAATGGAGGATAAATACCAACATTCAGAAGAATCTTTATAACTGAAATAATGGGTAAAAATAATGATACCAATTTGAAGAGGAAATGCAAAGTCCTTTATTTGAGTAGAAAAAACATGAGCATAGGAAGGGAGATACTAGGCAGCAATACCTGCAAAAGGATCTAAGTGTCTTAGAGGATTTGAAGCACCTCAAATCACTTCCTGTTCCAGAAAATTCACCTTTGAAAAAGCAGATATTGTATCCAAATTGCCTATATCAGGCCATTTTAATGAAGAAAACAAAATCTTCTGAAGCTGGATCACTACCCAAAGCTCCCTAAACAGTTCTATATATAACTGTTCAAAATAGCTAGATGACATTCTGCTGTGATATCAAAATCTGCA
>NW_015405871.1:0-2590 GCF_001527695.2 Protobothrops mucrosquamatus
AAACCTGGCAGGGTGACTCCAGCTTTGACATTCCCCCCCCCCCTGCCCAAGAGCCAGAGTGACCCTGCAGTACTTCTGCAACAAGTGGCATGGGGCTGCCCATTTGATTGGGAGACCTGCCTGGACCTTAAAGACCCCACCCTCAGCCTGGCAGGACACTGGGGGTCCCCTCAGCCCCCTCCCCTCATTGGGATGAAGGATGTGTGGGGAGGGGGTGCCCCCAGACCGTCTGAGGGCCAGGAATGGGTCCCCTACGGCTATGCCAGGGACAGCTCCCCCCCCCAGAAACCTGGCAGGGTGACTCCAGCTTTGACACGACACTCCACCCCCCCCCAAGAGCTGGACTGACCCTGGGGTGTTTCTGCAGAAGATGGCAGCTGCCCCTAGCCTGGGCATGGGGGTACCTGGACTCAGGAGACCCTGCCCTCAACCCAAAAGTTGGCTATGGGCTACTTCAGCCCCCCCACTTTGGAATGAAGGAATCGGGGGGTGCAGGGGGCATCTCCAGGCCTTCTAAGGATTGGGTCTGGGTTTGGGCAGCCCTTATGCCCATGCCAGGGACAGTTGCCCCCCGTCTGTAAAAACGTGGGGTGTCACTGCCTTTGATCCCCCCCGAGCCAGCATGCCCCTGGGGTGCTTTTGCAGAAGGTGGCAGCTGTCCCTGGCATGGGCACGGGGGCTGCCTGGACCATGGGAGCCCTGCCCTCAACGTAGGGTCTACCAGAGCCCCTATTGGGATGAAGGATGCGTGAGGAGGGGTCCCTAAAGACGGGGGTCTTTGTACCCATGCTAGAGGCAGTTGCCATCTTGTGTATATTTATTGTGGTTTTTATTATCGCCTGTTCACCGCCCTGAGTCCCGTAAGGGAGATAGGGCGGTATATAAATTCAATAAATAATAATAATAATAATAATAATAATAATAATAATAATAATAATAATAATAATAATAATAATAATAATAATCTTCTGCAAAAGCAAGGCAGAGTGACTCCGTCTTTCATCCCACCTTCTGCAGACGGTGAGAGCTGCCCCTGGCATGGGCACAAGTTGCCCTCTCCAAGTTGCCTAAGCCAGGGGTCGCCCACCTTGGCCACTTTAAAACTTGTGGATTTCAACTCCCAGAATTCCTCAGCCAGCCAAGCTGAGGAATTCTGGGAGTTGAAGTCCACAAGTCATCAAAGGGCCAAGTTGGAAGACCCCCTGCTCTTACTACAATGATCCTCATTGGGGCCTAAGGAGAAATTGCAACAGGTTCTCTTAATTCATACAATCCTAAAGCTGGGAGGGACCTTGGAGGTCATCTAGTCCAACCCCCTCCCCAAGGCAGAGGTTCCCATACCGTCCCAATCTTCCATGTTTTTTCTCTCATGGCAGTATGGCGACTGTGGTTTTAACTCCAGATTTAATTGATTTATTGCTCTGTTTCTGGGGTCTTCAAACCTGGCCCTTTGATGACTTGTGGACTTCAACTCCCAGAATTCCTCAGCCAGCTTTGCTGGCTGGGGAATTCTGGGAGTTGAAGTCCACAAGTCTTAAAGTGGCCAAGGTTGGAGAGCCCTGGCCTAGGCCTAGGATGACTTTCGCGGCTCTGACATAAGATTTAGCCCAGCTGGCGGGCAGAGAGTGTTGCTACTCCTCCGGTTACAACCATAGCTGGGATCTGTATTTCCAGTGCCAAGCAAGGTGATTGTTAAATGAGTCCCCCCCCCCCAATTTGACACCCTTTTTTGCCACAGTTGTTGAGCGAATCACGCAGTTGCTAAGCGAGTTCAGCTTCCCCCATTGATTTTTACTGGTCAAAGCCAGCGGGAAAGGTCGCAAATGGCGCCCACATGACCCCCGGGACAGTGCAACCATCATACATACATACCGGTTGCCAGGCGCCTAGATGTTGATCACGTGACCATGGGGATGCTGCCGTGGTCGTAATTGCGAGGACCAAAAACATAGGCCGCTTTTTTCATTTTCATTTTTCATTTTCTCTTTTTCAGAAGAGTCCCTCCTGGAAGCTGTGCGACTCAACAGTGTTCCTGAAGTGGAAAGGTACTACTACTACTACTACTACTACTATAATAATAATGATAATGATAATAATAATAATAATAATGATGATGATAATAGTAGTAATAATAATAATAATAATAATAATAATAATAAAGTTGGAAGGGACCGTGGAGGTCATCTAGTCCACCCCCCCGCTCAGGCAGGAAACCCTACACCATTTCAGACAAATGGCTGTCCAGTTTCTTCTTAAAAACCTCCAGTGTTGGAGCATTCACCGCTTCTGGAGGCAGGTGGTTCCACTGGTTAATTGTCCTGACTGTCAGGAAGTTTCTCCTTAGTTCCAGGTTGCTTCTCTCCTTGATGAGTTTCCATCCGTTGCTTCTTGTCCTGCCTTCAGGGGCTTTGGAGAATAGCTTGACTCCCTCTTCTTTGGGGCAGCCCCTGAGATATTGGAAGGCTGCTATCATGTCCCCCCTCGTCCTTCTCTTCATTAAACTAGACATACACAAATTTAGCAAACGTTCCTTATATGTAAGATCTTGCAGAGAGGTTTTCTGAGCAGTGCGTCCGGGGGGGGGGGGGGT
>NW_015405872.1:0-2590 GCF_001527695.2 Protobothrops mucrosquamatus
CTTTATTTTTTTCTCTCCACAAAAAAAGGATGCCCTATTTGGCTACTGGGTATGAATAAAAATTGGACCAGCATTTTCCTTTGGAAGTTATATAAACAGAGAAGTCATTCCCATAGAAAAGCAGACAGTAGAAACTGATAGAAATTTGGCCCAAATATTTAATTTGATTGTAGGCTTGCAGAAAGTCTGTGATAAACAGTACAACCCCAATACCATAAGGGCTGTGAAAAAATGTTCTGGATTAACAAACAAGATGGTTAATTATATTGGAACAGTAAAGCAGCATATGCAAAAAGAGCTTCATTACCATGTTCATTAGGGAAATATTTCCTGCTCAATATCAGCATTAGCTAACAGAGCTGAGCTACAAAAATGTAGTGCAAAAGTCAAGGCACATAAGGCTAACAAAGAAGAGTTACCATATGTTAAAGATAAGAATTTCATTTTTAAAATGATTCTTCAGTATTTCTTGAATGCTATTTAAGAATACTATCAGGTGTTTTTTTTCTTATTTCATTTTCTATTTCTCTGAGAAGAAGAAAGTTCCAGCCAGATTTATAAAGATCCAGTTTCCATGTGGAGAGGATGTTTAGGGGAGTTTGTTTCTTTTATTCCATTTGTAAATCTCAAATTTCTATCTCATTCGCTGCTTACATCCCAACTGTTCCTCCTGAACGGCTACCCAAATAGGTGGAACAGGTTTAATTGCTAATAATCAAGTAGGGATATTAAAGTAATCACATGCAGAAATCTGCAGAGAGTGAGCCCACCACAGCATGTATAGGTGTATTATAGCAGGGGTCGTCAAACTTGGCCCTTTTATGACTTGTGGACTTCACCTCCCAGAATTCCTCAGCCTCCCTATAGGGATAGGGAGAGAAAGGACAAAGTACAAATGGTCTTTGACTTATGACCACAACTGAACCCAAAATTTATGTTGCCAAGGAAGAATTTGTTAAGTGAATTTTGCCCCATTTTATGACCTTTCTTGCCACATTTGTTAAGTGAATCACTGTGGTTGTTAAGTTAGTAACAAGGTTGTTAAGTGAATCTGGCTTCCCCATTGACTTTGCTTGTCAGAAGGTTGAAAAAAAATGATCATATGACCCCGGGACAGTGTGACCGTCATAAATATGAACCACTTGCCAAGCATTTGAACATTGATCAAGTGACATGGGGATGCTGCAACAGTCATAAGTGTGAAAAACAGCCATAAGTCACTTCTTTCAAAGATGTTGTAACTTTGAATGGTCACTAAATGAACTGTTGTAAGTCGAGAAGTACCTGTATATATATCAACTCTGGCAGTTTGAAGATATCGGGACTTGTGGGGAAATTGCCAATAGATTAGCTGAGGGAGATGGTTTCTCAGACTCTGCACACCGAGGTTGTTTGGACTTCAATTCCCAGAATTCCCAGACAGGAAGTCTCACCTGTGGGGAATTTCCTAGTGGATAAGCTGAGGGAGGTTTGAGTTTAAAAGTGCTGAGGAAAGGAGAAGCATTTGGGATTCTGAAAGGCCTAATGGAATAACCCTGATTCCCCTAGAAAGATGGCTTGAGCAGCCATAAAAAAAAAGGACTGAGATTAGTGGCTTGTGAGGCTTTGCAGAGCCAGCAGTTTGCTGCTGAGCACATTTGTGAAGGGAGCTGAATTTGTACTGTGCTTAAAAGGGAGAGATTTACCCCCTTGAGTTTAGCTCTTTCAAGGTTTTTTTTTTTAAGCTTACTAACATACCTGTCTCAATACTCTTCCTGGGTCGGGTCAGTGTGCTGCCTCCTAATGATATACATACAAGCTGTAAAAAGTTCACATTTTGAGGAAAGATTTTTTGTTTTGATTTGATGCCCCAGAAAGAGCCCCCTGTTGAGGGGAGATTTGCAACTGACTTGAGGAGAATAAATTTTGCAAGAGATCAAATGGATCCTGCATAGGAGATGTTGGGGGGGGGGGGAAGGAATCAGCTCTTGAAACCAGGTCTGTCTGAGGTCTTTCAGCAGGGACTATAAAAAGAAAGATATATGGGGTCTGTTTTTTGTTTTGACAGGGAGAGATTTTTAAAAGAAAAGAATACGTACATCAAAGGTTTTTTTAAAAGGCATGCATTAGGGAAATCTATTTTAAAGATGTATTTATTTTATTTGATTTTTTTTAATCCTGACTTAATTACTTCATAAGTAATTCAAGGGGGAGAACATACATAATATTCCTTCCTTCTTTTTGTTCCTCACAACAACAATCTTATGAGTTAGGTTCAGCTGAGAGAGAGAGAGTGACTGGCCTAAAGTCATTCAGACAGCTTTCATACATAAGGCGGGACTAGAACTCACAATATATAATTGGGAAATATACGTAAAACCTAAATCTGCTAGAACAAGTCTGGTGCAAAGGCTCTATGTGTGAAGAAAAGTTGCAAAGTTACAAAAAATAGCAATGTGGAATCTTCCAGCACAATCTAAACAACAACTCTTGTGAGATGTGACAGGATAGAGAAGTTATATTTGAAAAGTTGTGCCGTGATCATAGATTGAATTTATACCGATCAGTAGATTTTTAAACAGCTGCTAGTCAATCCCTCCTCCCCCAAAAA
>NW_015405873.1:0-2590 GCF_001527695.2 Protobothrops mucrosquamatus
CAGCAGTAGATAACTCTCTAAAAGTATCGAACATAAGGAATGCTGGGAAACGTAGTCAATCCGTGTTTGATAGCCTAGAACGCCGGAAGCTGCTGTTAGGTAAGCAAGAACCCGCTCTTTGGGCGACGTTTCTCTTAACCCTTTCCTTCCCAATGTTGACTGCTTGGACTTAACATAAGCAATAATTCAAGGAGAGGGGAAAAAAGGAAGTCCCGCCTTTAGTCTTGCCTCTAATTGGTGGGCAAGTAAGCGGAAGTGGCGTCATTCCTGCAAGCGGGCATATGCTTATGGTGGAAGTTGGTGTGGGTCAGGTAAGTTTATGAGGCCGCGGGGAGCAGCCGGAGCTCTGGCTTCTTCTCCGTTTGTAGCCCTCCCCTTCGATCGCCGGGGGGGGGGGAAGCGATGGGGTCACGAGCGTGGCGTGGACGAAGCATGTGCTTCGGGACGATCCGAGGGAGCTTCCCCGCCACCCGCAGCTTCTCAGAAGCGGTGCTTGTAGGAAGCGACTCAGTATTCATTCCAACACGTGTCGGTGTGTGCATGTCTGAACGTGACCTTACGCGATCTCCCTTTCCCCGCCTGAAATCGGGCTGTGTGGGGAAGTACCATGATTTGCCTACCATGCTGCCCCAGCGCCTCTGCTTCCCTAGAAGGAGATCCGATAAAAAGCCTTGCCAGTTCGTAGAAACTTTTTCTTTTTCCCTTTTTGCCTGTTCTCCACAACTGTTTATCCTAGTTGGGGTTTTTGTTTCGTCATGAGACTTAAGAGACAACATGAAGGCGATCCTAGTTGGGGTTTTTGTTTTGTCATGAGATTTAAGAGACAACATGAAGGCGACTTCAAGATTTCTGTTAAACGGAGAGCTGTCTGGGTTTTCTTGATGTATAAAGGCTGCTGTGATTTCTCATTTTCAGTTGCTGAATGTTGAGGACACCGATGGCATAGCAGTTTTGTGAAATGTGGGGAAGGGTGTTTGTTTTTTTTAAACAAGGAAGCAGATAGGACTAAAATTACTATAGTCACATTCTTATATCCCTTTCATCTTTGTTTCACAAGTAGATACTGACCACCCTCATCAAACAGCACAACCACATTGTCAATACAATTCAGATACTAATGCTAAGTTTATTGTAAGGCTACATTAACAGAAGCTTACAGATCTGAAATTACAGATCTCACACTGAGTTTTAACTGCCTCATCCATTAGGACAGGTCTCTCCTAAGTTTCTTTCTCTCACCTTTTAAGTGGCTGTGGGTCCCCCCCACCAGCACTACCACCTTTGTCTCCTTTCCTAGTTAGGATTACATTCAGCATACAAGTTAATGACAGTAATTGGCACCAGGAATTTTTTTTGCTAACCAATGTGATCATAAAGCACAACGTGATGTTGCCAACTTATTACAATTCCAGTTGCAGTGTTTGGACAAATCCTCCATGATCATTAGGTGCAACATTACATGATTGCTGTTTGTGACCTCTTGCTGGTTTCTCTATTGACTTTGCTTGTCAGAAGCCAGCAGTTAATGTACCAAATGGCAATTACTGTACCAAATGGCTACAGGTTACTGTAGCCATTGTAATTGTGAGCTGGTTACCAAGCATCTGGATTGCGATCACATGACCGCAAGACACTGCGACTATCATAACTTCGTACAGTTGCTGAACAAATGGTCATTTACTGAGGACTCCCTGTACTAGTACTAGAATTAAATTTTATTTACATTTTGAACATCAGCAGAAACTGAGGAGAGGATGTAGGAATAGTCTGCATAAGAATAGTCTGTAGGTTTTGTATCCATGTTCAAAGTGTATGCTTTCCTGTGCCGTCTTTTAGGATGATCTATAAATGAATCAGATAAATGTAATTTTGGTTCCCATAAGGAAGTAGTATCCGGAGTATGGCTTGATCTTTTTAAAAAATACCATATCCACATTATCGTGTAATGAAAGATAGATGATTTTGTGACCCATCCTGCCAAGATGCCAAGAGAAAAAGGTGCAGGAATCCAGATGGACAATTTACAGGTTGCATTCAGTCTTCAGCCATTCTCTGTGTAATCCATGAGAGCTTCCTCTGTCACTATTAACAAAGAAAAAAACAGTTTTTATTAATGAAAGGAGGGGAGTTAAAGCCTCTCCTTTCCCCTCTGAGCGTTCATATCTGTGGATACATGAGATGTAGCAATATAGAAAATGGATATGTCCTGCATCCAGACAGCCCTGCCCCTCATTACCCTTTGTAAAAGCCTACAGTACAGTATAGTCCCTCCAAATATTAAAAAAAATGTTCATCTCCATCATAAAGTCTGCTGACAAGCCTATTTGGGAAAAAATGCAGTCTAAGATTGTCCTACAAAGTAACTGGAGATGATGACTGATCATATATATCAATCGTGGCTTTGGGGTGGATTTCCATCAGTACGCTGATGATACTCAGCTGTACATATCCACCCCGGGCCACCCCAACGATGCCCTTGACGTGATGACCCGGTGTCTGGAGGCCGTGAGGGTCTGGATGGGGAGGAACAGACTCAGGCTCAACCCTTCCAAGACCGAGTGGCTGTGGCTACCGGCGCCTCGGCATAGTC
>NW_015405874.1:0-2590 GCF_001527695.2 Protobothrops mucrosquamatus
TAGGGTTAGGTCACCATGAAGTCATAGAGCAAAATGGACATTGGCAATGAACTCGGAGTGCTTGGGTATGGTTAGGAGGGCATTTACTATTCTAGGCTGCCCTATCTATGTTTCCTGGAAAAATACATGGGAAAATCCCATTGGAGGAAAATTCCACTTAGGGTTAGGGTTAGGTCACCATGAATTCATAGGGCAAAATAGACATCGCCAACAAACTCGGAGTGCTTGGGTATGGTTAGGAGTGCACTTATTTTTCTACGCTGCCCAATCTATGTTTCCCGGTAAAATACATTGGAAAATCCCACAGGAGGAAAATTCCAAGTAGGGTTAGGGTTAGGTCACCATGAACTCATAGAGCAAAATGGACATTGCCAACAAATTCGGAGTGCTTGGGTATGGTTAGGAAGGCACTTACGTTTCTAGGCTGCCCTATCTATGTTTCCTGGAAAAATACATGGGAAAATCCCATTGGAGGAAAAATCCACTTAGGGTTAGGGTTAGGTCACCATGAACTCATAGAGCAAAATGGACATTGGCAATGAACTCGGAGTGCTTGGGTATGGTTAGGAGGGCATTTACTATTCTAGGCTGCCCTATCTATGTTTCCTGGAAAAATACATGGGAAAATCCCATTGGAGGAAAATTCCACTTAGGGTTAGGTCACCATGAATTCATAGGGCAAAATGAACATCGCCAACAAACTCGGAGTGCTTGGGTATGGTTAGGAGTGCACTTATTTTTCTAGGCTGCCCTATCTATGTTTCCTGGTAAAATACATGGGAAAATCCCATTGGAGGAAAATTCCACTTAGGGTTAGGGTTAGATCACCATGAATTCATAGGGCAAAATGGACATCGCCAACAAACTCGGAGTGCTTGGGTATGGTTAGGAGTGCACTTATTTTTCTAGGCTGCCCTATCTATGTTTCCTGGTAAAATACATTGGAAAATCCCATTGGAGGAAAATTCCACTTAGGGTTAGGGTTAGATCACCATGAACTCATAGAGCAAAATGGACATTGCCAACGAACTCAGAGTGCTTGGATATGGTTAGGAGTGCACTTATTTTTCTAGGCTGCCCTATCTATGTTTCCCGGTAAAATACATTGGAAAATCCCACAGGAGGAAAATTCCAAGTAGGGTTAGGGTTAGGTCATCATGAAGTCATAGAGCAAAATGGACATTGCCAAAAAATTCGGAGTGCTTGGGTATGGTTAGGAAGGCACTTACTTTTCTAGGCTGCCCTATCTATGTTTCCTGGAAAACTACATGGGAAAATCCCATTGGAGGAAAAATCCACTTAGGGTTAGCGTTAGGTCACCATGAACTCATAGAGCAAAATGGACATTGCCAATGAACTCGGAGTGCTTGGGTATGGTTAGGAGTGCACTTATTTTTTTAGGCTGCCTTATCTATGTTTCCTGGAAAAATACATGGGAAAATCCCATTGGAGGAAAATTCCACTTAGGGTTAGGGTTAGGTCACCATGAACTCATAGGGCAAAATGGACATCGCCAACAAATTCAGAGTGCTTGGGTATGGTTAGGAGGGCACTTATTTTTCTAGCCTGCCCTATCTATGTTTCCCTGTAAAATACATTGGAAAATCCCATAGGAGGAAAATTCCACTTAGGGTTAGGGTTAGGTCACCATGAAGTCATAGAGCAAAATGGACATTGCCAATGAACTCGGAGTGCTTGGGTATGGTTAGGAGGGCATTACTATTCTAGGCTGCCCTATCTATGTTTCCTGGAAAAATACATGGGAAAATCCCATTGGAGGAAAATTCCACTTAGGGTTAGGGTTAGGTCACCATGAACTCATAGGGCAAAATGGACATCGCCAACGAACTCAGAGTGCTTGGTTACGGTTAGGAGTGCACTTATTTTTCTAGGCTGCCCTATCTATGTTTCCCGGTAAAATACATTGGAAAATCCCACAGGAGGAAAATTCCAAGTAGGGTTAGGGTTAGGTCACCATGAACTCATAGAGCAAAATGGACATTGTCAACAAATTCGGAGTGCTTGGGTATGGTTCGGAAGGCACTTACTTTTCTAGGCAGCCCTATCTATGTTTCCTGGAAAAATACATGGGAAAATCCCATTGGAGGAAAAATCCACTTAGGGTTAGCGTTAGGTCACCATGAACTCATAGAGCAAAATGGACATTGCCAATGAACTCGGAGTGCTTGGGTATGGTTAGGAGTGCACTTATTTTTCTAGGCTGCCCTATCTATGTTTCCAGGTAAAATACATTGGAAAATCACATAGGAGGAAAATTCCACTTAGGGTTAGGGTTAGGTCACCATGAAGTCATAGAGCAAAATGGAAATTGCCAATGAACTCGGAGTGCTTGGGTATGGTTAGGAGGTCATTTACTTTTCTAGGTTGCCATATCTATGTTTCCTGGAAAAATACATGGGAAAATCCCATTGGAGGAAAATTCCACTTATGGTTAGGGTTAGGTCACCATGAACTCATAGGGCAAAATGGACATCGCCAACAAATTCAGAGTGCTTGGGTATGGTTAGGAGGGCACTTATGTTTCTAGGCTGCCCTATCTATGTTTCCCGGTAAAATACATTGGAAAATC
>NW_015405875.1:0-2590 GCF_001527695.2 Protobothrops mucrosquamatus
CCCCCCCATCCTAGCTCTCGCGACAAGCACAACTCCCTCCCTCCTTCCACAGTCATCAATCATATGCTCCAATTAAACAGAGGTGTGAATCTTCCTCTCGTCTCATCTCTGTTATTACAGACTGCTGCTGCTTTGACCTTGGCTGTGTTATGCTAAGATAATGTTGGTATTCACAGGCATTCCTCCCCCCTCATCTGGCCCGCAATGCCTGCTTTTGCTCTTGAAGCAATGTGTAGGCTAAATAAGATATGTTTGCTTCTTCACATATGTCAAGCAATAACATCCAATGTTAGCAGACTTGACAATATCCTTATTCCCAAAAAGATCATTTATCCTTACTCTGGCCCTTTGTTTTTTATTTTCACATGTGAAATTTCAGATATTATTTTTACTTGTTTAATATTATTGGATTTTATATCTTGAAACTGTGACCACTGAACTGCCAAATGCAACATTGTATGTAGCTACACCCTAATAATTCTTCACCACCATTCTTTAAAAAATATGTATGAAAAACAAACAAAAAAAATACACAAAACTGTAAAGGACGAAAACTAAAGAAAAAAGCAAAAGCAGGCAGGACATATATTCATATATGTAAAATTATACAAAAATATTCAAAAAATGCAAGTCAATTCATTGCAGCCATCAAAAGCTTATTAAGCATGTAAATTGAATAATTAAATAAAAAAGTAAATAAATATTAATTCTACAAATAACCGAAGAGGTCCAAATATAAAGCTGTCTTTCCAATGCTGAATAGAATGTCTTTTAGCTACATGTAAAGTTACAGAAGATCCATTTTCTGTGTTCAGATGTTAACACCTATATGACAGAAATAAATTTAAAAGATATAAAACATCTAGAAAATATGAAATCTCAAAGTTGAGTTAATGCACATGATTTCTTTCCCAAATCAAACTATATATTTGAATAAAGCACTGATTTCACTTCACCTCCAACAACAGAACCATTTACACAAGACATTAATATTTAAAATATAATATCATTTTTGAAATATTATTTCTTGCTTTAAAAAATATAATCAAAACATTTATTGATGTATGAAGCATTTTAAGCATTTCTTTTTATTAGTTAATGAATGCAAGCATGCAAACAAAAAAAGCAAGACAGAGAAACAAAAAAGATAAAAATACATAAGTAATATTTATAAAGATTTATAAATTATTAAAAAAACAAAAAAGATTAAAAACATATTTAAAAACATTCTGATAGCCCCCTCTCTTTCTTTATGCTAATAATTCTTGATTCTTACATGTTAAGTACAGTAAAGCTACAATCTTAAAGTATAAAAAATATTCAGATTTAAGTATTGTGATACATTTAAGATTAGATTATAATACCACAAGATTATAATGCCTTTACTTCAGAATTACTTTTAATTAATTCTATGAATTTTATTCATGTTCAATATGGCAAAAATTATATCATAGTTCCATGTATCTTATATTGAAGGTATCTTTTGTTGTAAAACTGATAAAAGTTTTTTAAAAATGCTGTTGTGCATAACATAGCTACTGAAATTGGGAGTAAATGAATAAATTGTCATAGTAACTTTAGTGGCATATATTTCCTGGCAAGAATGCTTAATGTTACCGTTAGTACTTGGCAAAAAAAAAAAAATCAGATAAGTATTTTCTGAGAACTTGTCTTCCTAATTATTCAGTAAATGTTCCTTCATATCTACGTTACAAATACCATAGAGAATTTCGGCTAGGATGCAACCCAACCTATATTAATTTGCTTTAGGTTCTCTTTCTTCTTTTTTAAACTTTTAACCAATACCTTCCTCTGGTATGAACTAAAACAGAGTTCAGTATAAATTGAAATCTGTCAGAAAAGCATTTCCTGATTTTTAAAAAAAAAAAAACATACTTCATCCAAATTTTTTAATAATTATATCCCTTGTCTTAATCTTTTATTTCAAAATGTTAAGGAAACCATTTTTTTTATATCATTCAAGAGTTTTTGTCTAACTCCTGGCTTTTTCAGAGAATGTTGCACTTTTTTTCCTCAAGAAAAGTTATTATAAGCATGGTAAAAGAAAGTAAAAGATTTATAACTGACTGATTTATGTCAAAAAGACAAGCTGGTTCTTTTTTACAAGATGAATCATTGCACAATAATCTTCTGCCATGGAGAGAGGCCTGGATGCTGCTCCCAGTCATGAAGCCAGATGTAGTTCCCTCTAAGCTGGTCAACTAATGCCCACCTTTCAACCACTCCTTTCTAGGGAAAATTATTCAGTAGGCACTAAAGCAACAGGTATCTTACACTCTGCTATAAAACAGATTAAATGGATTCTTTTCAGAATTCTGCACCCAAATGGGACAGGGACAACATTTGTTTAGCCCTAAAGCAGGACTTGAATAGGAGAACATAACCTTTTTCTCCTGCTGGATCTCTTGGTGGCCTTCTATGAACCATGATACCATTTGCCAAGGAGGACTGGAAGTAGAAGCTTTTAGTGACGATTCTACTCCACTCTGAGTGAACAGTTTCATTCTATTTGTGCAGGGAAGAGAGGCAGTTATCACTCTACTCGTTCAACAATTATCTAAAATTGCTA
>NW_015405876.1:0-2590 GCF_001527695.2 Protobothrops mucrosquamatus
GGGTGCGCTTTAAGGTGTTAGTTACCACCTTTAAAGCGCTCCATGGCATTGGACCTGGCTACCTCCGAGACCGCCTTCTGCCACAGATTCCCTCCCATAGACCGGTACGCTCCCACAGAGCGGGCCTCCTCAGGGTGCCGTCGGCCAAGCAATGTAGGCTGGCGACCCCCAGGGGGAGGGCCTTCTCTGTGGGTGCCCCTACCCTCTGGAACAAACTACCCCCCGAGATCCGGATGATTCCGGATCTCCTTACTTTCCGCCGCTCCCTCAAGACATGGCTTTTCCAGCAAGCGGGCCTGACCTAGGGAGGATTTTAGGTAGGGACGATTTTAAGCAAATTTTAATTGACACACAGCTTCTAATATTTGGCTTTTAATTTGGTTTTATGGGGTTTTTTTGTTTTTTGATGTATTTTGTTTGTATCTGTTTTAATATGCTGTGCACCGCCCTGAGTCCTACGGGAGAAGGGCGGTATATAAATTAAATTATTAAATTAAATTAAATTAAATTAAATAGGGGAAGTAAAAAAAAGTCAAAATGTGTCAGGTGCAAACAACCAGGTCTAGTAAATTGAAAGGTTCAATTTACTGTTTTATTGTTCAAGCCTATACATAGGAATCTTCTCAGATAAACAGTTTGCACCTGGGTAAAATTAGATAAGATTCAGTGGTACGCAGGGGTGATGGACTTCACCCTTTTGTGACTGCATAGAGACTCTAAACCAGTGGTTCTCAACCTTTTTAATGCTGCGACCCCCAACCGGTCGTAAGTCGAGGACTAAACCAGTCGTAAGTCGAAGACTAAACCGGTCGTAAGTCGAGGACTACCCAACCGGTCGTAGGTCGAGGACTTTCCCTGCCCAGGAGTGCCGCGCATGCGTGGTTCCGCCCCTTGCGCCGGCCGAGGCGTAGCTGGCAAGCGGCAGAGACGGAGCAGGCCGACCACCAGTTGGCCCAGCTCAAGGGAGGCAAGGCACCCGCCGGAAAAGGGGAAAAAAATGGCGGACAGCCTTGCTTGGCGACCCCCATGAAATGGTCGATCGACCCCAAATGGGGTCGCGACCCATAGGTTGAGAACCGCTGCTCTAAACCAATTCTCTGCTTAACTCCTTTCCCTGGCTCTTCCAGTCTTTCTCCAGCACAATGACAGTGTTGTTTGTGTGGTCACAGCTGTAATTTTGTCTTGTCAAGGCCTGGCTTTTTTCCTTGACTTTCTGATGAAATGCAAGGACACCTTGTACAATAAAACACATTATCATAAGTATGTATAACACAATCTAAAACCATATAGATATGCAGACTGCTGGATGTGGGAAAAGCAGAAAGAAATAAAAAAGTTCAATTATTACTGTTGTCATTCACATTTACAGTATACTGCTGGTGTCAGTACCTGTATAAGCCACTTTTAGTGCTATAATTTTAGAGAAGCAAAAGATCACAAGGTTTTTCAGGTAACTTTTTTTTTACATAAAAAGTTAAATTATCCTATAAAAATCATTCTAGAAGATTATGGAGAAATGTAAGTTGATTTTCTGCTGGCTGTTCCAATGAACTCAGTTATAGTTTCCCTCCCCAACAGAATCCAGTGAGTTCATAATATTATTTTTTTTCACCAACTGCACATTCATTTTTAAAAACTGGGAAGCCACATGGATTCCTATGCCATTGTAGTGCCTAAGACAGGCATGTCAAACTCGCGATGTCACATGATGTCGCGCGACGTATTGGAGCTTTTTCGCCATTGCCGGCAATGAGGTGGGTGCGGCTCCGGTATGATGAAACCGGCCCACGGGCCAGCAGTTTGACACTCCTGGCCTAAGACATCTAACTAGAAACCAGGAGACTGTGAGTTCTAGTTGCTCCCTCCTTAGCTGACCTTGAGCCAGTTACTCTCTCATCTCTAGGAAGCAGGCAATGGCATTTCACTTTTGAAAAAACTTTGTTCAGAAAACTGCAGGGATTAGTCCAGGTAGTCACCAGGAGTCAGTGCTGACTTGAAGGCACCAAAATTAATTCATTAATTAACCACTATTCTATGATTATTCACAGTAGGGTGGTTTTGTTGGCAACCACAGAAAAATAATATTACTCTCCTTCCAACAGTCATGTATTTATTATCTACTTTCTTTCTCTTGAAATAAAGGATAGGTACTGCAAGTTATATCACCTGGCTTTAACTCCATTCTTCCTGGAAGGAGCTGTACTATTATTAATAAATATCCCTAAGACAGGGATGGACCAAACCTATTTTCAGTGTCCCAAAGCCCTCATTAAAGAAGTTGGAGAAACAAGTAGACTCTCTAAGGAGAAATCGGCCTGGGAGGCTGGATGGAAAGGCGGTTTTGTGCTCTGGAAGTAATTGGATATTATAATACTGGGATAAAAGACTACGCATATCCGGTAGTTCTCATTAAGATAGGAAACCCAACTGCATCCATTAATCTGAAGAATTTTGTGTAGCCTTCTTTATGGCCAAAAGAGGAAGTCACATAGTACGCAGGAAATAATACAATTTTAGAAAATGTTTTTATTTCCGAGACTTGTTTCAAAGCCAACAGGTAATTCTAAACAGCTAGATAACATATTCATAA
>NW_015405877.1:0-2590 GCF_001527695.2 Protobothrops mucrosquamatus
GCTGCCCGTTTGCTGATAGCTCAAAATTGGAAGAGTCAAGTTTTACCTACAATAGAGGACTGGAGAGTAAAGGTTTCGCATCTTGCTGAAATGGCAAAGATTTCGGCCTATTTGAAGGATCATTCAAATGAACAATTTTTATCAATATGGAGAAGATGGATTGTTTATATTCAAAATAAGCATAGAATGGTGGAATATAGGTTAGGTTTTTAGATAAAAAAAATTTTCTTCTTTTTATATATATACATATATTTCACCTACCTAAGTAGAATTATATTTTGTGGAGCTAGGGATATTAGTATAAGGTTACCTTTAGATGAATAGTATCCTGGGATTAGGTTCGGGAAGTCCGGGTGGGGGGTGGGGGGGGGTTTCAATTATGATGTACTTGTGATTGCTTTTTCTTCTTATGTTGAAAATAATAAAAAAAAAATTTGAAAAAAAAAATATCCACATCTGCCTATTCCAGGTCCTTGGTAAGGACTCGATAGGTAGACAAAAAGGCCAAACCCAGTCTGAACATCTGGGTGATTGTGCAAATAACAACAACAAACAACAATAATAATAATAATTTTGATTATTAATGATAAACTCAGCAAAGCATCTTTTTACTTACTATTGCATATTTTAATCGCAGCAAGATTGGCATACGCCCAAAAATGGAAAGGAAAGGAAACCCCCACTGAGGAAGAAATAATAAATAAAATTTTATCCTGCGCCAAAATGGACAGGTTAACTCTAGAGATTAAAAATAAAACTGAAACAGAGTATTATGAAATTTGGAAAAATTTGTACAATTGGTTAGAGATAAGGAGGATCGCTGAGATGATTGTCGATTGACTAGTTGATATCATAAGGACTTCTTATTAGTACCTATATTAGGACACAACTGAAAGATATGTAAATACAACGTTGACGATTGAAAGATGGTTTATCAAAAAATTTACAGATGTTATACGCACAGTTTGTTATACTCTGTCCTGTTATAGAATGTATTTTAAGTTTCTGTTTTTATTTCTGTAACATAAGGGAATACTAATAGCACTGTTGAAGCCAGGAAAGTTGAATCATGTCCATTTTTGTTTTTAAAATGCACATTTAATAAAATTTGTAAAATAATAATAATAATAATAATAATAATAATAATAATAATAATAATAATAATAATAATAATAATAATAATAATAATAATAATAATAATAATAATAATAATAATTTCAAGGGCAAGAGATTTGGATTTCAGTGACTCAGGCACTCCTATTGGCTTTCATCACCTGGTTCCCCCGGTTTTCCTGTTGCCTAATAAATGGCATCGTCATTTGGTGGGTTGATGGGTTGCTTTGGATCAGTAAAGGGTGTGAAGCTAGAAGCAACCAGATCATGGTGAAACCAACCTACGGGTTTTATCATGCATTAATCGAGGCAGTCCTTTTTTTCGTTGCCCTAGGGTAGCATTGCTTTCAAAGGAGACCGGGGCCCTACTGGGGATTCAGGTCTTCCTGGACTCAGTGGAGAGCGAGGGCCTCCAGGACCTCCCGGATTTGGACCACAAGGTCCTCCAGGAGACAAGGGGCTGCAAGGCGTTCCTGGACGTCCAGGTTCCCCAGGAGCTCCAGGTAGGTATATTCCTCTTAAATGTCTATAACAACGTGCCTGCTCAGATTGGTGAAAGATCATTTGCCTGGGACAATTATTTCAGTAGAAGAGAGGAGTTTGAAGTCGCGTGCTCTGCCTGACTGGAGGGTCCGCTGTGTTTAATTCAGAAAAATGTATACATATGGAATGGGGTGGCTTTGCCCTTTGCCAAGATGTATACGTGAAAGCACAGAACCATTTATTATTGCTACCTTTATACAAGAGCCTAGTCACAGTCAAAGCTAAATTGGCCCTAGATGAATTCATGGGCGGCTGGACTTAAGTCTTTTGTGACAGCGTACTGATTCTAAACTGATGAGATATTTAAGCCTGCCTTCCAGCTCAGCCTTTTCTTCTCCTACAGCAGTGATGGTGAACCTTTTAGAGACCAAGTGTCCCAAAATCGCCCCCCATCCCCGTCCCCACTCTGCCCTGCCTGCTGGGCCACCCACCACCTCCACAGCCCACCACAGATCACCCAGGCAGCCCAGCAGCACCATGGTGGCCACGCCCTCCACCCATGCCCCACAGCATCATCTGTGCACGATGGGGCGCAAGGGTGGAGTCTTGTCCCCGCTACCCGGCTACCATGTCCTTGGCTGCGCTGCTTCGCGTGGGCTGTGCCTGGGGGCAACTCTCCTCTGGGAGGGCTGCTGGTGAGGAGGGGGCCATGGGAGGAGGCGGGGCTGGGGCGACGGTGCGTGTGCCCACAGAGAGGGCTCCTCTGGCACGCGTGCCATAGGTTCGCCACCACTGTCCTACAGGTTACATTACTAGAGGGAGTGCAAATCTATCCTACCAATACAAAACATCAGAAGACTAATCTAGAGTAGAAAATATGGGAGGATGGTCCCATTTGGTTTGGGTTTTGTTGTGAAATATAAGCCGTTTTGCTCTTGCTGTTTTTCTGGCTCTTCCAGGGCCCAAAGGCGAACCTGCTCAATCTATTCCCGAA
>NW_015405878.1:0-2589 GCF_001527695.2 Protobothrops mucrosquamatus
AATATGTTCAAAACTGCTGACTGAGCAAGATTAAACATTGCAAAGTTAAAAAAAAAAATCCTCATTTGGCAGTATTCTGGACTTCCCCTGAGAGATCAAGTTTAATTCCAATGTGGTTGAATTTCTTTCTTTCTTTCTTTCTTTCTTTCTTTCTTTCTTTCTTTCTTTCTTTCTTTCTTTCTTTCTTTCTTTCTTTCTTCCTTCCTTCCTTCCTTCCTTCCTTCCTTCCTTCCTTCCTTCCTTCCTTTCTTTCTTTCTTTCTTTCTTTCTTTCTTTCTTTCTTTCTTTCTTTCAAGAAAAGGTCCGATCCAGCATCTTCTGTCACCCTCTAGTTCCCATGATTGGAAAATTGGAATGGCTACAATGCCTGATTCAATTTTGTGCAGGTACAGCTGTTTCCCACCTCTTGGTCCCAGCACTGGAATTTTCTTGAGACCTCAGTTGTTTTTCAAATGTGATTTTTCTTAATCCAACACCAGCTCTTCCCTTCACCAGATGTGTAGGTCTACAGCTCTCACAATCAGTAGACTGTAAGGAAACACAAGCATGATCATCAGGCACTCTTCTAAAGCAACCTCAAGAGTCTTCCAGGACTGCAGAAGGCCTCCAGATAGGTGTCTAGTTAAACTCATCCAAAAGGCAAAGATTACAACCTGAATAAAATCTGCATATTTCCAATTTCAACATCCCTCAATTTGCGCTCAACTTCCTTACGTACATTTATTTCCAGAGTGGGGAAAACTCAGAACGAGTCTCTCTTCTTCATTCTAAGTAGATTCTGCCCTCTCTTGCCTTGGCTTTGAGGTAGGTAATTTCTCAGTTCCAAAGGACTGTTAGGGGAAGTTTTCTGACAGCATTTCGAACAGTGGACACCTTTTACCAAGGATAGCATGACCAGCACCAGCTAGGATTTTATCAAAGTGACTTGGGAACATGGCAACTCAACTGCGTTGCTTATCTTGAGTTGGATCCTCTTTTTCCAGGATACGCAGAAGGAAAAACAAACTGGGAAAGTCAAGACGGGGACTGTGCAGTCAAAACCCTGCTCTTTTTTTATGTAAGGGTGGAGCTTTGATTGCACAGTGGTGGACAACATCTTGACCTGCTTGACCCTCCTCCCTGCAACAGGCTTCCTAGGATTTGAGGAACTGGCTAGAACAGAGGTAGGCAACCTTGGCTCTTTTATGACTCGTGGACTTCAACTCCCAGAATTCCTGAGCCAGCTGGCTCAGGAATTCTGGGAGTTGAAGTCCATGAGTCATAAAAGAGCCAAGGTTGCCTACCCCTGGGCTAGAAGAACATTTTTTTCCTTTTATTGAATCATGGCCAATTCTTGGAGACTGCCTGGAGTCTGGACTAATCTCTGCAAGGTTTTTCAGAAGTGGTTTGCCATTGCCTCTTTCCTAGGGCTGAGAGAAAGTGACTGGTCAAAGGTCACCAAGCCAGCTTTGTGCCTAAGTTGGAAGCAGAACTCACAATCGCCTGGCAAGGCTCCTGGTACAGATGGGTTAACTCCAATATATTATAAAATGTTATCGGAAGAAATGTTAGAACCTTTGAGATGTCTTTTTAATAGTATATTGTCTGGATCAGAAGTACCACCATCTTGGAGGTCTGCATTCATATCACTTATACCGAAGGAGGATCAAGATTTGACTCAGCCCAAAAATTATAGACCAATATCTTTATTGAATATGGATTATAAGATTTTTGCAAAAATTTTAGCTAATAGATTAATGCAAGTATTGAAACGGATTATACATGTGGACCAATCTGGATTTGTAACTGGTAGATACATGAAGAATAATGCTAGACAAATTGTAAATCTGCTTGAATATTTGGACAAAAATAATCAAATTCCAGCGGCTTTTATATTTCTGGATGCTGAAAAGGCGTTTGATAAACTGGACTGGCAATTTTTGCTACGAGTGGTGGAGAGAATGAATTTTGGGGACAGATTTTTGTCAGCGTTAAAGGCTATTTACCAATTACAATCAGCACAAGTGGTAGTAAATGGAGGATTGACAGACTCATTTAAAATTGAGAAAGGTACGAGACAAGGATGTCCACTATCACCTCTATTATTTGTTTTGACTTTGGAGATTTTATTAATTAAGGTTCAAGAATCATCGGTTATAAAAGGAATAACTTTGGACAAGAATGACTATAAGCCTAGAGCTTTTGCTGATGATCTGGTTTTCACTCTATCTCAACCGATTGACTCAGTAAGAAATTTGACACAGATCTTGATTCAGTATGGGAAAGTTTCTGGATTTAAAGTAAATAATAATAAGACTAAAATATTAGTTAAAAATATGTCAACGAAAGATAAAGAGACTTTAAGTAACTTAACTGGTTTTGAAATAGTGAAAAAGGTGAAATATGTGAAATATATTACAGCCTCTAATGTCAAACTGTATAAAAATAATTATGATAAGTTATGGATAAAAATTCAAAAGGATTTAGAGGAGTGGAAAAAGTTACAATTATCTTTGTTAGGGAGAATTTCAGTGGTTAAAATGAATATTCTTCCTAAATTCCTCTTTTTGTTTCAAATGATACCTATTTTAAAAAAGGACTTAAATTTGG
>NW_015405879.1:0-2589 GCF_001527695.2 Protobothrops mucrosquamatus
GCTGATTCAGGTATATCAGAGCAAAGTCCTTGGAGGATAGTTCAGATTTAAATATAATAGAAAGCAGTCTTATTTGAAGTCAATTAACCTGATTAACTCAGTAGTCTCTGTTCTATTAAAATTAGATATGTTAATAAAAATATAATTAATTGGGAAGCTAGCAGGCTGCAAAATAAAGCTTCAGCCTCTGGAATATACTTCATTTTTATGAGTGCCTATGGGACTTAAATAGACAATCTAACAAAATAAGAAATAGTGAAGGGCTATGTAACTACACTTCAAAGTGTGGTGGGGCTAGTCAGGAGAGCTGGATATGATAAAGAGCATTGTCACACGTACAGATCTATGGGTATTTTGTGACTCCCTGCCATTACTTTATGAAAGGGCCAGCCTGCTAATATGGTGTGAGATTTCTCATGTCATGTTCTCTAAACTCCAAACTCTGATCAACACTTCATTGGCAACTGTACCTGAGGGACTCAGTCAGAAATTTTTCACATCATCTCCTACCCAGGATTGCTTTCTGTAGGTGGCAGAGATTGAAACCAGCATCATCAGCATGTAATATAATCATGCATAATACCAATATGTTTATAATCCCTCCCCAGATGAAGAATATATCATTTTTGTAATCATTTGCTTATTATGGGCCACAATTCCAGAACTACTGTAACATACGTGCAGTATAATATATCACAGATTTTTCAAAGTTTATTGCCATTCTCAAAGAATAAATATCATCTTGCATTCTAGCCTAATCTTGGTGGCCCCTGTAGGAATGCACAAGCAGCATTTGCTTAAGCCAGCTTGACATGCTAACCTTAACCACAATTGCTATGCCAACAAGCAGAAGGAAAAAGGTGTAAATTAAAATCAATTATTGCAATCCAAAGGGTTAGGTATGACTGTGAAATTCCTAGCTTTCTATCAGCAAGATTTTCTTTATTTTTACTAAGAGCAAACTGTTTGGTAGCAAAGACTTCTGTAATTTGTTCAGAGAAAAGGAACTAGGATGAAGAGAGGAGGAATTATCCATTTACGTAATTGTTTAAATCTGTGAGAGAAAAGACTGACAAAAAGAGTAAGCATTGAAATTAGGAAATTTGAGGAGTATATTTAAACTTTTACATATCTGAGAGCCAGTTTGGTCTAGTAGTTAAAGCTGCAAGTTAGAAACCAGAAGATTCTGAATTCTAGTCTTGTCTTAATCATAAAAACTATAATAATAATAATAATAATAATAATAATAATAATAATAATAATAATAATAATAATAATAATAATAATAATAATAATAATAATAATAATGATAATGATAATGATAATGAGGATGAGGATGAGGATGATAATAATAAAGTTGGAAGGGACCTTGGAGGTCATCTGGTCCAACCCCCTGCTCAGGCAGGAAACCCTATACTATTTCAGATAGATGGCCGTCCAGTCTCTTCTTAAAAACTTCCAGTGTTGGAGCACCATTTCTGGAGGCAGGTTGTTCCACTGGTTAATTGTTCTAACTGTCAGGAAGTTTCTCCTTAGTTCTAGGTTTCTTCTCTCCTTGATTAGTTTGCATCCATTGCTTCTTGTCCTGCCTTCAGGCGCTTTGGAAAATAGCTTGACTCCCTCTTCTTTGTGGCAGCCCCTGAGATACTGGAACACTGCTATCATTCCCCCCTTGTGCTTCTCTTCATTAAACTAGACATACCAAATTCCAGCAGTCATTCCTTATATGCTTTAGCCTCCAGTCCCCTAATCATCTTTGTTGTTCTTCTCTGTACTCTTTCTAGAATCTCAGCATCTTTTTTACATCGGGGTGACCAAAACTGGATGCAGTATTCCAAGTGTGGACTTACCAAGGCACTGTAAAGTGATATTAATACTTCACGTGATCTTGATTCTAACCCTCTGTTAATGCAGCCTAACACTATGTTGGCCTTTTTGGCAGCTGCAGCACACTGCTGGCTCATATTTAAATGATTGTCCACTAGGATTCCGAGGTCCCTCTCACAGTTACTACTATTGATCAAGGTACCCTGTATACTATATCTGTGCATTTGGTTTTTCTTGCCTAAATGTAGAACCTTACTTTTTTCACCATTGAATTTCATTTTGTTAGATAGCGCCCAGTGTTCAAGTCTGTCCAGATCCTCCTGTATCTTAAGCCTGTCTTCTGGAGCGTTGGCTATTCCTGCCAGCTTGGTGTCATCTGCAAATTTGATGATTTCAGCATCTATCCCTTCGTCCAAATCGTTGATGAAGAGGTTGAAGAGCACTAGGCCCAGAACAGAGCCCTGGGGCACCCCACTACACACTTCTCTCCATGTAGATGCAGTTCTATTGAGTCCACACGCTGAGTACGGCCGGTCAGCCAGCTATGGATCCATCTGGTGGTAATGCTGTCTAACCCACATTTTTCTATCTTATCAAGTAGTAGGTTGTGATCTACTTTATCAAATGCCTTACTGAAGTCCAAGTAAATTATATCCACAGCATTCCTCTGATCCACTAATTTTGTCACTTGGTCAAAGAATGCAATAAGATTTGTCTGGCATGATCTGTTTTTGACAAACCCATGTTGGCTTTTAGTAATGA
>NW_015405880.1:0-2589 GCF_001527695.2 Protobothrops mucrosquamatus
TATTGCAAGCTAACTCTACCCACAGCCAGGAGTTCAATCCTGACGGGCTCAAGACTGACTCAGCCTTCCATTTTTCTGGGGTAGGTAAAACGAGGACCCAGATTGTTGGGGGCAATATGCTGATTCTGTAAACCTGTTAGAAAGTGCTATAAAGCACTATAGGGCAGTCTATAAGTCTATTGCTGTAAAGCACTATGGGGCAGTATATAAGTCTATTGCTGTAAAGCACTATGGGGCAGTATATAAGTCTATTGCTATCAAGTACAAGTATCCTCATTATGGATTTTTGTGTTTTAGATATAAAATTTCAGGATCTTAAAGAGAGATGAGAGACTATTAATGTCTTGCTTGTATCTGTTAACTTTTTCTAAATCAATTAATCTTGATTTAGGACTGCTCTGTATGATAGCAATACCCATAGCACTTAGACTTATATATCACTTCACAGTGCTTTACAGCCCTCTCTAAGCCCCCAACAATCTGGGTCCTCAGTTTACCGACCTCGAAAGGATGGAAGGCTGAGTCAACTTTGAACCGGTGAGAATTGAACTGCCGAACTGCTGGCAGCCGGCAATCAGCAGAAGTCATACTTTCAGTCATACTCTCAACTGTAATCATGTTGAGAAATTGTAAGTACTGAACATTTTCTGGTGATTCAGTGGGATTTAAGACCATTTTCCTTCAATATTTGTTCTCATCTGGGGGAATCTCAGCACCCGTATTATTTCCTTGTGTATCATAAACGTCCATTTTCTTATCCAGGTATACAGAAGTGGACTGCAGTATGCACTGCCCACAATTTACAGTATAATGTTCAGTTGCCCATTCCTCATCTTGCAAAAAAAGGATTTTCTTCCTGGTATTATGTTACCCTTCAGCATAATGAAAGATTTATCGCTAGAATGGACAAATTGGGACAGACCTCCTTATCCATTTCAGGAGAACTCTAAGTTCTGAAATAATTTTCAAGCAACAGCGGAATCTGAAATGCAATATTTTGCTGAAGGTTTTAATTATTAATCTGAATTCCATTCTGGAATGTACTCATCTGGTAAAAGAAAGATTGTAAGCGAAAGGGGACTGCTGCTTAACCAGACTTTATATATATTTTTTCAGGAGAAAGATTGTTTTGACAAATCATTATCTTATTCCTTATAATACCTTTGAATTCTAAACAGCTCCCGTAGTGCTTTAGCTTTACAGTACTTATTTTTCTTATCACAGCTCTAAGGGTTTCTTTAAACAATTCCAACTTTTCTTCCAAGCAAACCATTTGCAAAAATTGTCCTATCAGTTGTGGGACCAATGACAGAACAATTAATCTTCCATCAGTATTTGTATCCCCAAGTCTAATCACGTGACCCCACTTTTTTCCATAGATAATAGGGAGTGTATACCAAGCCAGGGAAGCTCTCCATGTCGGACAATTTCCAGACTACAAACACATTGAAGTAAAAGGAAAAGAAAAGATTTCATTCACCTCAAATCTTTTTTGTGTTTTGTTAAGCAAGGGAGCCCTGGATTACTGGCATAAGGACCTGCATGGTAATGGCACTTCACCCTGAAGTTCATGAATTTTAATGCCTCATACATTTATTTTAGGATTTCAAAGGTTAACCCAGTGCTTCTCAAAATTGGCATCTTTAAGGTGTGTGAACTTCAACTCCTAGAAATTCCCTAGCCAGTATGATCTAACATCATGCTTCTTTCTTACAAACACTATTTACAAGACATGAATAGCTGTCTTATACATGCAAACTCCCTGATGGCCATTTACAATTTGTGCCAGAGACACAATCATAAGCAGCTCACGCCCAATCACAACAGAATCAGTCGTTGCATCATCCTAATACTGGGATTTAGATTGCCTTCCAGGTCAATTTTTAATCCTAGATGATACAGTCAAGATCACTATCTGATTTTCATGAGACAGTGTGTTTCAGAGAATTTCCTAACTTGACAAGGCATTAGAATATCTGCTGTCAATGAGTCAAATACATGCACAACATATTCAAGTCTAAAGAAGTGGCAAGATCTGTGATTTTGTTTTAAATAACTAGATTTTTTTTCACCTAAAGAGCTGCAATTTCTGGACTGGTTGATAAATTATTTTTTAAAAAATCATCTTTTTTTAATATAGTATGGCATGCAGGCCTAGGCATGACCCATCCTGATACTCCGTGGCCATTGGCAATCTATCTGAGCTATTCTTATTCATCATCAAGGGTCTGTCTTAAAGATTAGGCATCAGTGCTACTTAACTCCTGTGAATTCATATCCAGCTATTGACATTATTATTATTATCTTTGTTTTGAACAAATATTAGAGAAGGTGAGAAGGCGCAGGAATTCTAATACAGAATTCGACCACTAGGAACTTTTTCCCCCCTAGGCTATCATTATTTAATCATTGTTAAATGATTAGTTTATGTATTGACTATTGCTCAATCTGAGAAACTCACATACAACATTATAAAGCTTAAGAGAATGGGATAGGAGCAGCTGTTGGCTAAAATCTTGTTTCCTTTTATTGTTTATTTATTTTGAACCAAACATGTCTCCCAGTTTTCCCCAAAGACTCAGCTAATCT
>NW_015405881.1:0-2589 GCF_001527695.2 Protobothrops mucrosquamatus
GTTAGTGAGAATTAGATCCAAAATGGCTAATCCCCTAGTTCCCTTCTCTACTTTTTGGGAGACAAAGTTGTCTGCTAGGTTTGCCAGGAACCGGTTTGATCTTCCACTTGGTGCAGAGTTTGTGTCCCAGTTGATGTCAGGGTAGTTAAAGTCCCCCATTACTATTGTGATGTGCTTCCTACATACCTTAGTTGGCTGAGTAGCAAAAAGTTCATCTATTTCCTCTGTTTGGTTGGGTGGCCTGTAGTATACACCTATGGCAATGTCATTTTTCCCCCCTTTTATATTGACCCAAATGCATTCAAGCTGATAGAGAAGCCAAGGGATATATAAGGAAAGAAGTATGATAGTATAATCTGGAAAGCTTACCTTCTGATTTGGATTTATGTGGAAATGCAAACCATGAACTCATAAACTTCCAAATGGAACATGGTTCTAGAGGATTGGGAATAAATATGAAGAGTGGTCTCAGTCACTGAGGAAGTTCTAATCAGGCCCAGCAAAGGTTTGCTTCAATTCTGAATGAAGTAGTATAAGAGGTGATAATAAATGAAAGTTTATTGTGCATTTGCTGACTTTACCACCTGACATAAGGGATAATATGCTTTTGGAAGTAATAGAAAACCTAATAATCATTTCAGGTGAATAGACACACTATGTCAAGATCTAGGCCATTTTCAGTGGAACTCTTATTGGTACTGGGATAGGTAGAAGATTCTGCTTCCCATAATCTTCTTGGTCCATGGATGCAGTTGCTCATTATAGTGGTCAGATTTAGCTAAGCTTTAGAACGCAATAATGATGCAGCTGCTGCACTTCACCTTATCACCTTGGTTAGAGTTGCTTTGCAAAATAGCAGATGGTTCTGAATTTGGAGTCGTGAATCATTGTCAACAGCTTGTCTCTCCAAACTCTCCACCACAGGAAGAACTTCTGAAACCTCATCTCCACCATCTCATTATGCTAAATGACGTTGCGCTGAAATATTGTTGCAAACATGATCTTTGTTATTAACACTGCTGTCTTGAATATTGGGAGAAAGCATGGCAAAGATAGGAAATCACTGTGATTCCCCATCAAGATTCCCTGTTGCCATAATATTGAAGATTCATAGAGACTCAAGGCAGGCAGCAATTTTCAAAGCAATGGCAATTCATATTTTATATATGTTAGTAGTTGAATGTAACAATGTAGCAACGTAAAGAACAATATACAAGGATGTAGTGAATCAACATATTTCTAGTCATTTTATTTATTTTTTATTTTTATTTATCATATTTGTGTATTTCATTTCAATTATATTTATACTTATTTTTCACTTGTAAGGACACTTCCATTTCTTTTCATTCTGCTGAGAAGTTATATTCTAACAATATTTTCATACAGTGATAAAATTTTATTTCCAGCAGTCATATATTTTCACCCTTATTTCTTTTCCTTTTCTTCCATGTCCATTTTTAGTTAATTTGACACGACAGCAAAATGGTCTGTCTCACTCACAACTTCACATCTCTGTATTCTTCACTATTTTTTAAAATATCATCCTAAACAATCAATCGTGCTTTTAGATCCATTTTTTTTCATATGTACTCATGAATAGTCCTATAGTGAAAGCATGTACTTGAAACAAATAAACCTTTTCTTAAACAGATATTCATTAATTATAATTTTCATTTCATTTCATTCATTCTTGAGTGTCTCAATGGCCCAGTGCTATACTATCTCAACTCATCTTCAATCCATGTGTTCATGCCATCTAACAAAAAACGTTTTTTCTTTGATCCTGTTAATTTAAGATGTTGCTTCTATTTTCCCAAAAGTAAAATTATTTATTTCTCACCCATTTTTACAAAAAATGGTCAGAAACAGATAGCTCCAAGATATTAAGTCTGTTAGTGAGTCATACTTTTTGTTGATTGAAGCGTTCACGTATTGCTTTGTAGCAAGAGAAGGAAAGAATAGGTTAATAACCTTAGTTGCATCTGTTCATTTTCAATTTCATTCATTTTTAATTTGATAACCATCCTCTGTCACTAGAACTTTGGATGATATTTTGTTCTGTATTTGTGAAATGCCACACTAGGTTATCCAAGCTCAGATCTCTAATTTAGAGGTCATCTCATAAGCCAATGCATCCCATGTATGTGTACACACGTATGCATAAATATAATAAAGGAGTTTTTTATTTGATTGTGAGTGTATGAATATTAAATATTGAATACTATGAATAACACTTTCAGGCAGACATTGTTTCAATGATTTAGAAAGAGGATAAAGGTTTTCTCCTCCATCCTGCCAAATCTTCATTATTTTTCAGGATGTATGTTTTTCATGAGACTGAGAGAAAATATTGTATATTGTTTGTTGCTTCTCTTTCTCAGAATATCACACATATTTTAATCAAGAAATTGTGTTGAGAAGATATCCCAGCACAAATACCAAAAGTCCTTATCAAAAGAATATTTAAGGAGCACATCTGTAATATGACAACTAGTTCCTCAAATCTACAGTCATATTTCCAGATGAGATCTTTGAGCTCAGCCAGGTTTGGATTGGAGATACTGCTTAGCCCAGATTATGGCCATTGCT
>NW_015405882.1:0-2589 GCF_001527695.2 Protobothrops mucrosquamatus
GGGTCCAGGGAAGGCTTCTTGAGGAGGGGCCTCACAACGGCCTCTTTAAGGGCCGCAGGGAAGACACCCTCCTGCAAAGAAGCGTTAATAATTCCCTGGAGCCAGGCTCGTGTACCCTCCCGAGCTGCCAGTACCAGCCAGGAGGGACACGGATCTAACAAACATGTGGTTGCATTCAGCCTCCCCAAGACCCTGTCCATATCCTCGGGAGCAACAGAGTCAAACTCCTCCCATACAACCATCTCAAGACCTGCTTCCGTCTCCTCCCCCTGGGCCAACCAGTCGGAGTCCAAACCTTCTCGGATCCGAGCGACTTTGTCATGCAGATATTGAACAAAATCCTCGGCCCTCCCCTCCAGGGGATCCCCCCCCCGTTTCATCTAATCTATACTTGTAACACTGCCTAAGTGTAAAATCTTGCTTTTCTCCACATTAAATTTCATGTTGTTGGATAGGGTCCATTGTTCAAGTCTGTCAAGGTCTTTTTGGATTCTGAGTTTGTCTTTAGGGATGTAAGCTATTCCTGCCAGCTTAGTGTCATCTGCAGATTTGATGAGTTCTCTTCTCATCTAAGTCATTTATGAAGATATTGAAGAGTACCCAGCCTAAGAGAAATAGCTCACATCCTGCAACCATACTGTTAACATTATCAAACAACAGCATCTGCCTATCCTTGGGCAGAACTTGATAGGTGGACAAAAATGCCAAATCCAGTCTAAACATCTGGCTGAATTTGCAATCAACCATAAGAATTTATCCATCTTAACCACCTTTCTAATAATGAAAATTGTTGTATTTATCAAAAGAATATATACAGTAAATGTTTTCAGTTTATTAAGTATTTGTAACAAATTGCTGGTAGGCTGGACAGATGGTTTTTTTGTTTGTTTTGTTTTGCTTCCTGGTTATGGACTATAGTAAACTATTTGATTGACCTAACTCAGCTTCCTGCTTATGCTGGCTGTATAATCTACATCAGGCATGTCAAACTCGCGACGTCATGTGATGTTGCACGACATATTGGGACTTTTTCCCCATTGCCGGCAATGGGGTGGGCACAGTTTTGGCGTGATGCATCCAGCCCACGGGCCGGCAGTTTGATATGCCTGATCTACATGATCTAATAGAAGACATTTTCTTTGCAGAAACAATGTTTTCTTGACAACCAAATATGTAGACTAATAATATATAGGGAGTTTCTTACATCTTTATTGTGAGTTTTCTTCCAAACCATTTTCATTACCATATCTGATATGTGTCCAGAAAACCATTAATTTGATTAATTTGCAATCATTTCTACTAAAGTATACCTTGATTTTTTCTTATAAACTGAAAAAAGGCAAAATCATAACTGACTGCTTAGATAGATGAGATTAAGCATTAAGGATGAGGATGCATTGGGAAATAGTCATGTTGTCAGACTAGTGTTATGCATCATGACAAGAAGGTCAACAATGGAACAGAAATAGGAGAAAGAACATGACACTGCCATAGAATACAGTAATTTACATACTAAATTAAAGTGGTTATCTAGGCAACAACCCTTCTCTGACAGTAGTATATAGAGGTTGCATCACTGTAGAACATAAAAAAATCCATGACAGACATTTACAAGTTAATACGCCTGCAGTGGAAAATTTTATCTAACTTCAGTCAGTCAATTCACAGATTTGTGCTATAAGATACACAAGCTGTTATAATTTATACAGCTCAAATCTTTCTTCATGAATGTTCATATGAGCTACGTGTTGTCTAGACTTTTACACCAGTAAATAATCAGCTTTGTCCTATGTCCTCATTTTGTAGTGGTGAGTTCCTGAGGTTTTAGTAATAATTCTACTGCCTGAAAAAACCACAAACGTTAGAATCCTGCCATAATTTTTGGCCAAACTGCTGTTTTTTCAGTGCTCAGAAACAGGGTTTCTACTTGAAGCTTCATCATAATCCCATTATGCAAATGCTTCACATGGACCCTATCTCTGGTAATTAGGGATCCAGTTAGAAAAATAGCTGGTTTTTCAACTTGCCACTCTGCTATTATCTGTCCCTAACTTTGGTCCTTCAACTGTCCACAAAGGGCAACATAGCCCACTATTTTCTATATTTCTATATTTTGCATAGCTGACTTCTCACAGCAGTGAAATTATTTTATTGCTTTAAATAATAACAATGCCAGCCTTCTCATTTATTTTGTGACATTATAAGCCCACCCAGAGATTACCCACAGAATATAAATGCTATATAATATAAATACAAATACATTTATTTAAAATATTGCCTCTTTCCGTCTCTAAAATGCGCAAGGACATTTTTCAATGTTATTCAGCAAAGAACTCTTTACAAATGAAATGGCTCATTTGCTTTCACATTTGTGTGTGGTGTATGCATACAGACATGTGCACTCCTATTTTAAAAGTGAAAAACGATCAGTAAATCCCTATGCTGTATTAGATGTGAGATATAGATGCTTTCACTGTTACCTTGCCTTTGTTAATCAATTTTAACCCTTTGGTTTCCTGTAATGATTTCTTCCTTACAGGCAGGGAAACCAGGGGCAGAGACAGGCAGATAGACAGACCGATATTTTTA
>NW_015405883.1:0-2588 GCF_001527695.2 Protobothrops mucrosquamatus
AAATAATTATTTTAAGGCCATTAAGAAAAGAAAGATCTCTGAAAAAGAGACATACTGTGCTGTGTTCTAGTAGCAGAGATATGGTGGGTAGGGTTCTCTCTTTTGTTTTTGTTTTTAGTATAGGTAGTCCTCGACTTACGACCACAATTGACCCCAAAATTTATGTTGCTTGGTAAGAGAGTTGTTAAGTGAGTTTTGATCCATTTCACAACCTTTCTTGCTGTTGTTAAGTGAATTGCTGGAGTTGTTAGATTAGTAACACGAAGTGACTCTGGCTTCCCCATTGACTTTGCTTGTCAGATGGTCACAAAAGGGGATCACATGACCCTGGGACATTGCAACCGTCATACATATATGCCAATTGCCAAAAGTCTGAAGTTTGATTTATGGGAATGCTGCAACGGTTGTCAGTGTGAAAAACGGTCATAAGTCATTTGTTTCAGTGCCGTTGTAAACACTGGCCACTGAACAAATGGTTGTAGGTCAAAGTCTATCTGTATTAAAACCTTGTTTGGGGGGGGAGTTCAAGCCTTGAGAGCCACTTTGGTGTAGTGCAGTGATGGCGAACCTTTTAGAGACTGAGTGCCCAAAACTTGCCCCCCCGCCCTGCTCCGTCTCCTGCCCTGCCTGCTCCGCCCCCACTCACCCCCTGCCCCGCCCGCCCGCAAGGCTACCCACCGCCTCCATGGCCTGCTCACCGCAGATCACCCAGGTGGGCCTGCAGCACCATAGCAGCCACGGCCTCCGCTCGTACCCTGCAATATCATCTGCGGGCGACGGGGCGTGAGGGCGGAGTCTTGTCCCTGCTGCCCAGCTGCCATGTCCTTGGCTGCACTGCTCCGTGCAGGCCACGCCCGGGGGTGACTCTCCTCCGGGGGGGCTGCTGGTGAGGAGGGGGCCACAGGGCTGAGGCGACAGCGCGTGTGCCCACAGAGAGGGCTCCGAGTGCCGCCTCTGGCATGCGTGCCATAGGTTCGCCACCACTGGTGTAGTGGTAAATGCACCAGGCTAGAAACATAGAGACTGTAGTCCACCTTAGACACAAAGCCTCCTGGATGACCCTGGGCTAGTCACCGCTCTCTTAGCCCTATAGGAAGACTGTCAATGGCAAACCACTTCTGAAAATCTTGCCAAGAAAACTGCAGGGATTGGTCCAGGCTGTCTTTGAGAACTGAACATGACTGAATGGAAGGGGAATTAAAAAAAGGCCTTGAGATCTCATGGAACATTGACTGTTCTGGATAGTGCCTCATCAAAATTCAGATGCTTGGCAACTGGTTCATATTTATGACCGTTGCTGTGTCCCAAGGTCAGATGTTCATCACCTTTTGCAGCCTTCAGACAAGCAAAGTCAACGGGGAAGGCAGTTTCACTTAAATACCAGGTTACACACTTAACAACCACAGTGATTCACTTAACAACGGTGGCAAGAAAGATCGTAGAATGGGACAAAGCTCACTTAGCAATTGTCTCGCTTAGCAACAGAAATTCTGGGCTCGATTGTGATGGTAAGACGAGGACTACCTGTATTAGGATGACTGCTTAGAAAGGACTAGTCCAAATCTTCTCTCGCCACTGCAATGTATGATGTGACTTATGGTTTCAGCTGAATGACTCACCACTTGCAATCTAAGGTAGGACAAATTAAGGGCAGTTTTTAATCTGAATGAAGGCTAGTATCCCATCCCAGCTCGAGTTTTGTCTGCAAGACTAGGACTTGGTTTTTAAGGACATGACAAATAAAGACAGAAATGTCTCAAAACATTTATAGAACAAATTCCCCTTCTCCCCTGGATATCCACAAGTAGCCTGATCAAAAACTGTGGCAAGGACACACCTCTGGTCTTGAAAGTTAATTACTATTCTCTTTTCTGCCAGCGTTTCTGTATATTGCATCTAAAAACCACTGAGTATCCTCTCACTGGGCATAGTGGGAAGTAACGAAAACCACCAGTGGCAGGATGGCTACCACAAAAAGCTGCAATTATTCTTTTCTGACATCACTCAACTACATAGCAGTGTAATCATTTCAATGCTCCTGGGAATCAGATGTTATGGCTGCTTGAAGATTGTTCCTGATGATTAAAAGCAACAGAAGCATTCCTGCATCTAGAAAGCAGCAATTCAGCCACACAACAGTGGAAGAAAATGCAGAAAGGAAGAAAATGCAGCAGCTGCAACACCCATAACTATCACATATCTTATGTCACTCAGGGGCTGCCACAAAGAAGAGGGAGTCAAGCTATTCTCCAAAGCACCTGAAGGCAAGACACAGCGGATGGAAACTAACCAAAGAGAGAAGCAACCTAGAACTAAGGAGAAATTTCCTGACAGTCAGAACAATTAATCAGTGGAACAAGCTGTGAATGCTCCAACACTGGAAGTTTTAAAGAAGAGACTGGACAGCCATTTGTCTGAAATGGTATAGGGTTTCCTGCCTGAGCAGGGGGTTGGACTAGATGACCTCCAAGGTCCTTTCCAACTTTTATTATTATTATTATTATTATTATTATTATTATTATTATTATTATTATTATTATTATTATTATTATTATTATTATTATTATTATTATTATTATTATTATTAT
>NW_015405884.1:0-2588 GCF_001527695.2 Protobothrops mucrosquamatus
TTTTTGAAAAGCAGAAACCAAACCTGGCCTCATCTCTTTGCCCAAAGCAGTAGCTAGTCTTATACAAATGCAGATGTGGAACCATCAGGAAGTTTGGAGCCAGGGATCTCAAGACAAAAGAAGCTCTTAAGAGTCATTAACCCCATCACCTGGGAAGCAGGATATGATAATGGGATTAAACCACAGATATCAAGGCCTAAAAAAACACTCAGAAATAGCCTCAAAGTTCATGCCACAGGAACAGGAAACTATTCCAAGCAGGGCTGGAGGGGGTATAAAAGCCCTTCTACCCATGTGCTCTTTCTCTTTCTTCTCCTCTGCTCCTTCTTGCAAGGACCATCTTTCTTCTGCAATAAACTGTAACCTTCTTCCCAAAGCAGTCGCCATGTTTGCTTATTTATTCCTGGCTTGGATGAACCAGGATGAAGACTTACTTCTAACAGGTGTAAATGCAAGAAAGGGTGAAGAAGGCTAGTTTCTTAGTAATTAGAAGGACAATAGAAGGTGTTAAAAGAATGGAAATAATCAGATGGAAGAGAGGGAAAGAGAGAGAGAGAGAGAGAGAAAGAAAGGAGCTGTGTGAAGTTTTATGCCTGGCCAGGATGAAAGGTGAGAACTCTGATCTGCTATTTTGTGTGAAAGAGTTAAGTAGAAAGCTATGTATTTCTTGGGGTTCCTATAGTTTGGAAGGTGACAAGAGAGGGGAGAACCCCTCTCCAAGGGGGAAAAAATTGTCCCCCCTAACAGCTTTTGAAATCAGGCAATTTAGGAAAGAATTGCCCAAACTAATAGAAGATCCTATTGAAGTAGGAAAACAGGTTAGAAATGTTTTTAGGACCAATGGAATATTCATGGGGAGAAATGCAACCCATTTTTAACATGTTTACACCAGAGGAGAACGGGATGATTACGTGAGCAGTTAGGGAACAGTGTAAGAAAAATTTTTCACAAAAGAATGAACAGGCTGAGATCCCTGTTGCAGATCCAAAGTGGGATGGTAACAGGCGTGCAGAGAGGAATGCTATGGCTGATTATAGGGAATATTTAATAGAAGGTATTAAAAATGCAGTGCCTCAGAGTCTTAACATTCAGAAGGCACTGTCATTAGAACAAGGAAAGGAGGTAACACCAACCGAATGGTTAGAAAGATTAAAAAGCCAACTTCAAAAGTATGAACATTTGGATCCTGGTAATCCAGGACATCAAATGATGTTGAAATATCAATGTGTATGGAAAGCATGGGAAGGTATTAGGGTAAAAATGCAGAAATTAGACACATGGAAAACTAAAACAATAGAAGATTTATTACCGGTAAAAGAGGCTGAAAGTATATGCGAAGAGAGAAGAGGAGAGAGATAAACGTAAGATAAGATAAAAATCATGGCTCATTTGGTGCCAGTTGGCACCAGGGGATATAAATCCCTAGGAGAAAATTTTTCCCCAGTCCCTAAATCAATCAATCAATCAATCAATCAATCAATCAATCAATCAATCAATCAATCAATCAATGTGCCTTTTGTAAGGAGGAAGGACACTGGGAAAATGAGTGCCCTAAGAGGAAGGAGGGGGAAGAACTAGCAAATTTGGTGAATTTTGAGGATTAGGGGTGTCAGGGGACTAATCTGTTTTCTGATCCAGCTTTTTAGGAACCCCTGATAAACCTTAAAGGTTGGATCCCTGGAGGAGGAAAGGGTGTACTCGGTGGATTCCGGAGCCACCAGATTTACCCTGAACTATATACCTCCAGGAATGCAAATTGGGAAAGGGAAGATTAAGGATCAGGCAATTATGGACATTTAGTAGCAACAATATTTAAATCTGATATGGTCCAGACAGTAGCAAAAGGGCTTGGATTATGTTTTGGTAGAAGGGAGCTGCAATTTGGCCAGGAGGTACTTAATTGGTAAATTGGGGATTGTTATTATGGGGAATGAAAGAGAAATAATTGTAAATATTATGACCTTGAGTGAGGAAGCTCAAGGAAAAGTGGGCCCTCTTATATGGGCCCAAGAGGGCAATAGAAGAGGGGTACACATGGATCCTTTAAATGTGACTTTAAAGAACCCTGGTGAAGTAATTTACCAGATACAGTATAACATTACATTGGAAGGAAGAATGGGTTTAAAGCCCATGGTGGAAGGGCTGCTGAAGGGGGGTGAAATTTTTGAGCAATCCTTTTAAACATGTTTAGTTTGTTACTTTTTTAACCCAAGAATTTCTGCCTTGGAAAAGTAAGAGATGCAGAACAAAGAAAGAAAAAAAAGGGGGGAGGCAGTTTCTGTCTGCATGTTTGTTTGTTTGTTTGTTTGTGTGTGTATGTGTGTTTTTAAAAAACAGAAATTGGGTAAAATTTCCTGACTGTAAGAATAATTAATCAGTGGGATAATTGTCTCCAGAAACTGTGGATGCTTCATTATTGGAGGTTTTTGGGAGGAGGTTAGAAATTGATAGGGTCTGAAATGGATAGAGTTTCTTGTTTCAGTAAGGGGTTGGACTAGAGGACCTCTAATGTCCCATCCAACTCTGATATTTTGTTTTTGTATGTGTGGCATGCTTCAGTGATTTTCCTTTGCATTTTAGTTTGGATT
>NW_015405885.1:0-2588 GCF_001527695.2 Protobothrops mucrosquamatus
CGGCAAGGCTGCTCCTCGGCCCCGCTCCGGGCAGGTGGGGCTGCTCCTGCTCTCCCTCGGCCGGCCAGGAGGAAGGTAGCCCCGAGTCCCCCCTGGGTCCCCGGAGGGTGGCTGAGCCTGCGAGGATCCCGGGTGGATGCAGGGCTGGACGGGGAGCCTGCGGGGAAAGGGGGGGGGTCGCCCCACGGAGGGAAAGGGGAGGCTTTTCTTTTTAAGGATTTATGGTGGGGGGAGATTCTGGGACAATGGAAAGAAATGATGATAGAAAAATGTGGGTTAGACAGCATCACCACCAGCTGGCTGACCGGCCGTACTCAGCGAGTGGTCCTCAATGGAACCGCGTCTACATGGAGGGAAGTGTGTAGTGGGGTGCCCCAGGGCTCTGTTCTGGGCCCAGTGCTCTTCAACATCTTCATCAACGATTTGGACGAGGGGATAGATGGGGAACTCATCAAATTTGCAGACGATACCAAGCTGGCAGGAATAGCCAACACTCCAGAAGACAGGCTTAGGATACAGAAGGATCTGGACAGACTTGAACACTGGGCGCTATCTAACAAAATGAAATTCAGTGGTGAAAAAAGTAAAGTTCTACATTTAGGCAAGAAAAACCAAATGCACAGGTATAGTATAGGGGGTACCTTGCTCAATAGTAGTAATTGTGAGAGGGATCTTGGAGACCTAATGGACAATCACTTAAATATGAGCCAGCCATGTGCTGCAGCTGCCAAAAAAGCCAACACAGTGCTAAGCTGCATTAACAGAGGGATAGAATCAAGATCATGTGAAATGTTAATACCACTTTACAATATCTCAATAACTTAAGGCCACACTTGGAATACTGCATCCAGTTTTGGTCACCGCGATGTAAAAAAGATGTTGAGCCTCTAGAAAGAGTGCAGAGAAGAGCAACAAAGATGATCAGGGGACTGGAGGCTAAAGCATACAAGGAACGGTTGCTGGAATTGGGTATATCTAGTTTAATGAAGAGAAGGACAAGGGGGGACATGATAGCAGTGTTCCAGTATCTCAGGGGCTCCCACAAAGAAGAGGGAGTCAAGATATTCTCCAAAGCACTGAAGGCAGGACAAACAGTAACAGATGGAAACTAACCAAAGAGAGAAGCAACCTAGAAGTAAGGATAAATTTCCTGACAGTTAGAACAATTAACCAGTAGAACAACTTACCTCCAGAAGTGGTGAATGTTCCAGCACTGAAAGTTTTTAAGAAGAGACTGGACAGCCATTTGTCTGAAATGGTATAAGGTTTCCTGCCTGAGCAGGGGGTTGACTAGATGACCTCCAAGGTCCCTTCCAAATTTTTATTATTATTATTATTATTATTATTATTATTATTAAATAGCCGCCTTCTCTAGTTGGGGAAAAGATTGGTTTAAGAGGAAAAAAGATTTAAATTGCTCAAATTGAGATCATGTTCTCCCAATCCAGAAAATATCCATTTACTGTCTGTTTAAATCAGTGGTTCCCAAACTTTTCTATATCTTGCACCCCTAGAATGCTTCTGATATATTCTCGCACCTCTTACCAAATTTCAAAATAACGGCAATGAATTATGCATATACATTATAATTTTGAAACTTCTAAACCCAAGTTTTCACACCCGCAGGAATATCGTCTCGCACCCCTAAGGGGTGCGAGCACCCTCAGTTGGGAATCCCTGGCTTAAATAGAGAAGAATGAATATCCTGGATTTTATTCTAATGCTTTGATTTCCTTTTGTCTCTACGAAGCTGGGCAGAATCTCTAAAAACCGTTATTTCCTTTGTTTTTCTCGGAAGAGGCTATGATGTGGCAGCTGCTTCTTGGTTGGGTGTTTTGCGGAGGAAAGTAGCAAATGGTAGAAGAAGCTTGGGAGAGAAATGGAGGTGAAAAGAAGGGAAAATGAACAGAGCTGCAGATGAGAAAAGGGGGAAAGAGGGAATGTGGTGGAAAAGAAAGAGGAAGGGATTCAGGATGGATGTTGGACTTCAACAAGACCTCAAACTGCAGAATTCCATGACACTGAAGGGAAAAATGATGAAATATGAAAGAGGAGAAAAAATTGTTATTACTATATTTTTGCTGAACCGTAAAGCCCATGAGATAAAATTTGGGAGTTTCACCCCATCACACTCTCCCAAAGCGGGGATCAGCTTACAGACCAGAAATTACACATCCCTCAACTAAAGCATTGCTAGTTTAACCATGGTTTCTGGTGCTGCTGCCCTTGGTGAAGTGATTCCAGTGGTTGGGTGGAGGCAACACATGAAGCCGAAAGAAACTGGCTGACGTTGGACCCCAAAGTCTATCTTGGGCAGGTAGGACCACCAGGTGGAAGTTTTGGCCAAAGGATGCCATCAGCTTCCCTTTGGGGAAGTGGGGGTCTTAATATACCCACCATGAGGTACTGATGACCCTGATGAATATATTTACACCCTCCCTAAACTATAAAGAAACAATAGGAAGCCATTCTAGGAGGAGCCCATATTAAGTCTATGCTGGCCCAAAGAACAATGTCCATGAATAACTACGTAGGTTATACGCTCTGCATAATTAGAGCTACCTACATACAAATCCTAGGGGGGGGGG
>NW_015405886.1:0-2588 GCF_001527695.2 Protobothrops mucrosquamatus
ACGCGGGTTTTTTAAGCGAACCTGGCTTCCCCCATTCTGACCTTGCTTGTCAGAAGGTCACAAAAAGGGGATCGCCGGATCACAGCAACCGTCACAAAGGCGAGTCCGTTGCCTAGCCTTTGGTTTTTGATCACATGATCGTGGGGATGCTGCACGAAGAACGGTCGTGAAGTCACATTTTTCAGGGCCGTGGTAACTTTGAACGGTCACTAAACAAACTGTTGTAAGTCAAGGTGATTCATAGTTATGACGGTCATGGTGTCCCGGGGGGGTCACGTGATCCCCTTCTGCGACCTTCTGATAAGCAACGTCAACGGGGGAAGCCAGATTCACTTAACAACCGGGTTGCTAACTTTAACAAGTGCGGCGATTCACTTCACGACGACGGGAAGGAAGGTCGTAAAATGGGGCATACCTGACTTAACGAGTTTCTCAGTGAACCACATAAATTGTGGGCTCAACTGTGATCGTAAGTCGGGGACCTGGCTGTGTCTCTTGTCGGGACTCTTCATTTCTCAAGGACTTCCATGGCCCAGACCGTCCCTCAAAAAACAAAATGGCGGCACCTTACCTGCCCAACTCTTTCCACATTGAAGTATTTCCCTTTACGGCTGTAGAGCTCTGGGGCCTAGAAAGCAAACAGGGAAGATGGCAGACAGACAGATGGCTTAAGGAGAACTGAGAGGCAATGGTTTTATTTTTAAATTCTGAGAATTGGGCGAGCTTCGAATCAGCAGTCAAGACTTGACTGGGAAGACGGTTTTAGTCCCCAGCCTTTGTTTAATCAGTCAACAAATACAACGTATATATATATATCGTGCCTTTTTTTAATTGGGTTTTAACAATCCTACATAGCATGGCGTGCCAATCTTGGCAACTTTAAGATGCGTGGACTTCCACTCCCAGAATTCCCCAGCCAGCCATGATGGCTGAGGAACTGTGGGAGTTTAAGTCCCTACGTTTTAAAGTTGCAAAGGTTGCTGTATCATCACACAAAACAGCTTTAAGGGAAGTGGCCTAAATAAATGTTTAGCTACGTCAAGATGACCTGAACCTGCTCTTTTGAAAGGAAAATATCTGCAAATAAATAAAATAAAGTAAAATAAAGAATAAAATAAAATAATAAAATAGTAAAGTAAAATAATAAAATAAAATAATAAAATAATAAAATAAAATAATAAAAAATAAAATAAATAAAATAAAATAATAAAAGTAAAGTAAATAAAATAGAATAAAATAATATAAAATATAGAATAAAATAAATAAAATAAAAGAATAAAAGAATAAAATAAAATAAAATAAATAAAATAATAAAATAATAAAAAATAAAATAAATAAAATAATAAAATAGTAAAGTAAATAAAATAGAATAAAATAATATAAAATATAGAATAAAATAAATAAAAAATAATAAAAGAGTAAAATAAAATAAATAAAATAAAATAATAAAATAATAATAAAATAAAAGAATAAAAAATAAAATAAATAAAATAATAAAACAGTAAAGTAAATAAAATAGAATAAAATAAAATAGAATAAAATAAAATAAAGAATAAAATAAAATAATAAAATAAAATAAAGTAAAGTAAAATAAATAAAATAAAATAATAAAAAATAAAATAATAAAACAGTAAATAAAATAGAATAAAATAAAAGAAATAAAACAAAATAATAAAATAGTAAAATAAAATAAATAAAATAAAATAATAAAATAATAATAAAATAAAATAAATAATAAATAATGTAATAAATAAAATAATAAAATAGTAAAGGAAAATAAAGTAAATAAAATAAAAGTAAGCTTACTTCATTGAAGTGCTCCGTGAGAAAATCAGCCACAAAAGTAATGTCTTTCTGTGTCATCTTTGAGAAAAAGAAACAACAAATCATTACAACCACAAATTTACATTTCGCCCATCTACACAAAACGCAGCACAACGAAACCAACAGCTGTCACAATTCTGCAAAACCGACAAAGCGCCAGGATGACCTTTTCAAATAATAACTTGGACAGGGGAAAAAAAAAAAAAAACCAAAGCAGTAATGCAATAATATTTTGAAAAGGAAACGTAACGAAAACATCATTAAGCTAATCCTAAAATCCTTTTGACGGCTTTTGTATTGAAACAAAGTCGGCTTTTAAGAGGAGGAAAAACATAGAATCATTTTCTAAGAATAGCCGGCCTGGCAGCTTAAAAGGCTATTTTAATGTTTAGTTTACGAAAGGAACTGCTTGGAAGACACGGAATTTAACAGCAGGGTGACTCTGCAAAAAGCTTAGAGAGGGCTGTGAAGCGGTATATAAGTCTAAAAGCTGTTACTATGGCTACTGATGGACCAGAAATATTAGAAGCCTCTCATCTGTGCGCATAAAACGGACGACATGACGATTACCTTGTTCAGTTCGGGAGGAACATGATCCTCTGACATTCGCAGCATGGCTGAAAAATAAAACAAAAGCAGTGCGACCCACAATTGGAACCCTAAGTTTCCCTTTGTTAAAGAAGGCAGCTGTTGAGTGGGTTTGGCCGCCATTTTGGGGTCTCTGCTTGAGCAGGGGGTTGGACTAGAAGACCTCCAAGGTCCCT
>NW_015405887.1:0-2588 GCF_001527695.2 Protobothrops mucrosquamatus
AAAAAAAAAAAAAGGAACCAAGCAGGAAGTGTTATTTATAACAATGCTGAACACACATCAACACATTATTAGGGAGAAGATATGGGTGGGGAAGAAGCAGCTTGATAGCATCTGTCAACAACCTGAAAATGCTACTAAAAGTGTTGGACCAATGGTTTTCCTTGAAAAATAAAAATCTATCGAGGAGACCTATCTAATCAATGGACATCTGAATCCTTGACTTTAAATAGATCATAACTGACTCAAGTTACTTTGGCAGAACTGAGACAGAAACCCAGGGGAATATGTCACAGAATAAAATAAGAATGAATGAATGAATGTGAATGAATGAATGAATGATGAAATTCGACAAATTTCAATTTGAACCAGCACTATCCAAATGTTACTATTTGCATATATTCTTTTATTTAGTCCAGATGAACACCACAAAACTATGTATTTTTGAGTTGAAAAAAGCAATCACACTAAGGTATTTGGGATGAAAAGTTTTGTTTTCTTGGTGTAGCCAAGGATCGTTCAAGTTGTAGGACTTTGCTTATTGACTCTAAACTTCTGATTCCTTTACGGTTGGGTTGACTGCGCCACTCCCTGCCACTGGAAAATGGATCCCATTTTGAACAGTATTAGAGATCAAACCCTAACCCTTAATATTGCAGTTTTTCTCCTAGAATCCCCATCCCTGCTCCAAATCCTCTTTGGAAAAAATTCTCCCCCTCCCAAATTTTCTACAAGTTTACAAGTAATAAAATGCTAGAACCACCCAATTCCTTTAAAATTTGCACTTTTGGAAAACATGACCTTTATTGCTAAATTATGGAGAATAAGAAATTATTTTTTTTTGCTTTGCTGTTGCTTATTTTATTATAATCATACCTTGGTACTTGACTGCTTCAAAACTTGTTGAATTTGACTGCTTCAATACTCGACTCATTTTGAAGTGAGAATCTTTTCACAGTACTCTTCTTTCTCCTGGTACTTGATGGGCAAGGTAGAACTTGCTGGCGTTGGCTGTCTCGTTGTCTAAAGGGTCATGTGGTAAGTCACATGGTTTGCTCAGTACTCATCATTTGTAGTACTTGTCACTCCTCCCAGAATGAACTAGTGATGAGTACCAGGGTACCACTGTATAGATACTCTAAAACTTACCAGGTCAGATCTCAGTACTTTTTAAAAATCTGTTTGGCACAATTTGACTGTGGCCTATCTCTATTTTCTACATAACCTTAATGTGGGCATTAGGATGGAGGATGTGTGTGTAAAAAGAGAAATTTACTTTTTCTACACATAATGATTTTTCTAGGAAGAAATTTAAGGAAGCATCATCCAAACATTTAGACCAGTTTTCTCAGCCGTGGCAATTTTAAGATGTTTGGACTCCAGCCCCCAGAATTTCCCAGCCAGCGTGAGGTTGAAAAACACTTTAGATAATTATTAGACCCCAGTTAAAATGGTCAGAATATCTTACTCTGCACAGTGGAAATTGATGCTTCAGGATAGCCCAGATTTCAAATACTGGGGGAGGGAAGAAGCTTTTTCAAAGAACCTGGAAAAAAGATCATTCGGATACAGAAAGTAAGGACACATACTACTAAAGAAAAATACCATTCACCCCATGCTAAAGTCAGTCTTACAAAACTGAGAAAAACATAAAGAGTATTAAACAAACATTTGGGCATCTCTGGGCAAAGCCTGTTGGGTTTGTTTGTTCCTTTTTTTCTATCAGATCAAGGAGGAAAGCAAGTCCTTCAATTCCTGAAGCAGCACTAGCATTGTACTCTTTCAAGCTATAAAGGCTGAGCTTTTACACAGCACTAACGTGAAGGATTGATCCCAGGTACATCTGGCCTAGGATTTTGCTCCCCCAGTGACCCAATAGATGCCAAGGCCCACATGCTTGACACAGGTGCAGAAATACTCATATTTGTGTTTTATCAAAGCAGAGTTAGACACTAAGTGTATCAAATGTTCGTAAGTGCTGAGGAACAAAACACTGTAGGGGCTTTAAATATTATTTTCAAATATAGGAGAAGGATTTAGATAAGAAGACAGTAAAAAAAAAATTCCACCCACCTCTCTAAAAAGGTCATGTTAGTAATTAGGTTAAGGTTTGGCCATCAGTCCCAAGGCCATGTCTGATATTTTTTTAATATAGAAAGGGATAAATTTCAGAATAATATAAGAGGAAAGTTCTTTTTGCCCCTCTGCTTCCTGAAAAATCTTCTCCTTCCTCAAGCCCTCAAAAACTGCAAGATTTCTACTCCCTGCTGCTAATGGATTGTGATAGATTTTGATAGACAGGTTTTGATAGATTAAGGAGAAATTTTCTTCACACTGAGAGCAATTAATCAATGGAATAGCTGGCCTCCTGGAGCTGTGGGTGCTCCATCACTGTGTTCTGTCCCCCGTCCGACCCACACCCCCCAACCAGGCAGCCGAGGCCTGAAAAACTGCTCGGCACAAAGGCAAATGAATTCCTTGGCAGCAACTGCGTAGCTGCCTGCCAAGCCTTTACTGATAAGACACAGCAAACAAAGATAATTCCACAATGACTTGCCAGAGAGCGTGCGACCGAATATCCATCAAAAATT
>NW_015405888.1:0-2588 GCF_001527695.2 Protobothrops mucrosquamatus
TCTTACCATTTTCTTGCTTATTTTAATTTTTGTTTCTAGTATGTCTTTTACAGTGGTTTTTTGGGGGTTATGTTGAGCTATATTTTCTTTTTGTGTGAAGACTGATACAAAGTATGAGTTGAGCAGCTCTGCTTTCTCCCTGTTGCCTGTAATTTCCTTGCATTTTTCTCTCACTAAAGAGAGAAAGTTTTATAAAGATCTTTATGTGGGCTCGAGTTTGATCTTTAATCTGTTTTATCAAATTCACATCCTGCAAAGTAATACCAACTTTTTGATCTAAGCTCCACCTCATTAACAATTGATTATAATAAAACCAAGAATATACAATATTTTCTTCCTGCAAATCTGCTAAGGATTTAATTTGCCAATCCTTTCCTACCAGACTTGTTTCTTGTTTACATTTTCTTCCTTCATACTATACCTCATACTAAAAATAATACATATTATTATTACTATACATTATTATACACACATTTTCCACTTTTGACCTTTCCACATTTATTCTCCTTTATTATTTCTAGTCTCCAACAAATCATACTATTTATTCCATATTAGATAGTACTCTGTATCTTCCTTTTCTTTTATCTCTTTTGTTAATTTGTCCATCTCAGCACAGTCCAGGATTTTTCTTATCACTTCTTCCTCTAATGGTATATTCTCATTTTTCCAGAACTGTGCGTATACTATTCTTGCTGCCGTTATTATATGTAGAATTAAGAACCGTATTTCTTTACTATATTTTCTGTTTAAAATACCCAGCAGAAAGATCTCTGGTTTCCAGTCTATGGGTTGGTCTATTATTTCTTCCATCCATCTTCTTATTTTAGTCCCGTATTTTTTTGCAACTGGGCATGTCCACCATAAATGATATGTTCCATGTACTTTTTTACATTTCCAACATGTTGGGGAATTGTTCTGGAACATCTTGGCAAGCTTTGCTGGTGGAAGATGCCATCTGTAAAACATCTTCAACTTCTAAAGGAGTTTGATTTTCTTTTCTTCTTTTATAAGAAAGCAAGAATATGAGTCTGTGAAGACAGAGGGCTACTTATCCTTCACGCTTCAAGTAACTCCTTGCTTGAAAGGAGGCCAAGAATTACCGAATGCCTCTGTGCCCATTCATTGTAATTCTCTGGCTATCAGTATATAGCTAAAGACTGGGCCCAGATCCTTAAACCTTTAACCAAATTAATGATTATTTTCTTCACACTGGCTGCTTCCAAACAAACAAACAAACAAACAAACAATCATTGTATTCACCTGTATACTACTTATTAGAATTGCATTTCCAGGTCCTAAATTAAAGCTGATTTTAACAGTAGATTTTCAATGTCAGGATGAGCCTTACTGATGAATTCATTTTTTTTTCAAAATTTCACAATATACCAGTGGATGAAGATTAATCCATGGCTTTGCCACCTGCTCCTGAAGCAAACAGAGGTAAGAAGGCTTCTGTTTTTGCTCCAATACCTAACCAGTGATATTGATTTTAAAAATCCAGAATACTTATTTCAATTTCTTTTGAATAATTTTCAATTTTTAACATTTTATTTCACAGATTTCCCCCCCACACACACACACACTTTAGTCAAAAAGTCTCTTAGAACAGCTTCCAAATATTAGTGATGAGAAATTGCATTTTCTCAGACTTTCAGTGATACATGAAGGAAAAGAATGGTAAAGGAAGGAACAATGAACAAACTCAGGCACAAATTCTTAAAGTTTCAGTTCATATACCTCCAAGGAGAATAGGAAAACCCTGATTTCATGGGCAAAAACCAGATCCCAGCACAACCTGAAGACTCCGGATCTCCCCTCCTTCCGCCGCGCCCTCAAGACATGGCTATTTCAGCTGGCAGGACTGGCCTAAGGGGTATTTTAAATTTGGTTTTTAAATAACTTTTAAAAAAAGGAAGAAAAGGCCCATATTAATATTTCTTTTTAACTACATTTTAAATTTTGTATATTGTATTGATTGTTTTGTTTTAAACTGGCTGTAAGCCGCCCTGAGTCCACCAGGAGAAGGGCGGGGTATAAATGTAATAAATAAATAAATTTTGTTTGGCATCTCTCACTTGGGATCCAGTTGCCTTCTGTTTTTGTTATTTTGCTTCCACAAGACTTCCAACTGTTTGTGTCCTGTTTCCTCAAGGCTGACAAGAGCTTGTTCTGTTTATGTCCTTTAAGTACAACACTAAATGACTTCTTGTTTACAGCAAGAAAATGCATTTCCCTAGTCTGGTTCCTCCAAGGTATCCTGACTTGAATAAAGAACAGCTCCCCCCACATTATGGAAGTTTGTGGAGAGGCTAGGTGATACGATTGGCCCTTTCCAGGGTGATTTGTGGAACCGGTGATGTACGATAGTCAGGCTGACTATCGGGCCTCACACGCAGCTTAAGAAGACACGGACAACATCTTCCTTGGGTAAGGTGTGTAGAAGCAGGAGCGAAAAGACCCCTTGAGTTCTTACGCACCTACTTTTATTAGAGTATAGCAGGTATGGGAGTGGTTACATCTCAGGAGGAAGGGAGCATTTCCTTACTACCATATACGGTCTTTTTTGTGCCCTTTAGGAAATGAGGAAG
>NW_015405889.1:0-2587 GCF_001527695.2 Protobothrops mucrosquamatus
AGAAGAGACTGGACAGCCATTTGTCCGAAATGGTATAGGGTTTCCTGCCTGAGCAGGGGGTTGGACTAGATGACCTCCAAGGTCCCTTCCAACTTTATTATTATTATTATTATTATTATTATTATTATTATTATTATTATTATTATTATCATCATCATCATCATCATCATCATCATCATCATCATCATCATCATCATCATCATCATAAGAGGAGGGTCAATTTATTCTCCAAAACACCTAAAGGCAGGATGAGAAGCAACGGATGGAAACTAACCAAAGAGAGAAGCAACCTGGAATTAAGGAGAAACTTCCTGACAGTTAGAACAATTAACCAGTGGAACGGCTTGGCACCAGAAGCGGTGAATGCTCCAACACTGGAAGTTTTTAAGACGAGACTGGGCAGCCATTTGTCTGAAATGCTATAGTGTTTCCTGCCTGAGCAGGAGGTTGGACTAGATGACCTCCAAGGTCCCTTCCAACTTTATTATTATTATTATTATCATCATCATCATCATCATCATCATCATCATCATCATCATCATCATCATCATCATCATCATCAGAGGAGGGTCAATTTATTCCCCAAAACACCTAAAGGCAGGAGGAGAAGCAACGGATGGAAACTAACCAAAGAGAGAAGCAACCTGGAATTAAGGAGAAACTTCCTGACAGTGAGGAAAATTAACCAGTGGAACAACCTGCCTCCAGAAGCGGTGAATGCTCCAACACTGGACGTTTTTAAGACGAGACTGGGCAGCCATTTGTCCGAAATGCTATAGTGTTTCCTGCCTGAGCAGGAGGTTGGACTAGATGACCTCCAAGGTCCCTTCCAACTTTTTTATTATTATTATTATTATTATTATTATTATTATTATTATTATTATTATTATTATTATTATTACTACTACTACTACTACTACTACTACTACTACTACTACTACTATAAGAGGAGGGTCAATTTATTCTCCAAAATACCTAAAGGCAGGAGGAGAAACAACGGATGGAAACTAACCAAAGAGAGAAGCAACCTGGAATTAAGGAGAAACTTCCTGACAGTGAGGAAAATTAACCAGTTGAACAGCTTGCCACCAGACGTTGTGGGGGCTCCATCACTGGAGGTTTTTAAGAAGAGACTGGACAGCCATTTGTCCAGAATAATATAGGGTCTCCTGCTTGAGCCGGGGAGTGGGACTAGAAGACCTCCAAGATCCGTTCCAACTCTATTCTGAATTGAATAATCTAATGAAAAAAAGGACTAGGCATGACAAGATAACAGTCTTCCAGTATCTCAGGGGCTGCCCAAAGAAGAGGGAGTCAAGCTATTCTCCAAGGCGCCTGAAGGCAGGACAAGAAGCAATGGGTGGAAACTAATCAGGGAGAGAAACAACCTGGAACTAAGGAGGAACTTCCTAACAGTGAGGACAATTAGCCAGGGGAACAACCTGCCTCCAGAAGCGGTGAATGCTCCAACACTGGAAGTTTTTAAGAAGAGACTGGGCAGCCACTCGTCTGAAATAGTACAGGGTCTCCTGCTTCAGCAGGGGGTTGGTCTAGATGACCTCCAAGATCCCTTCCAACTCTGTTATTCTGTTACATATTTCACGTCTGACTTGCCTGTTCTTTGCTCTCCAATCCTTTTGCAATGCAAGTATAAACTTTACAAATTCTACCCTGAATGTTTATCTTTGCCTTACTGTGTGACATATAATCCAGATGGAAGCTATTGCTGATTAAATCTACTTCTGTTATGTATCTATATAGTAGTGTTCCAATATTTGAGGAGCTCCTATAAAGGCGGGAGGGTCAATTTATTCTCCAAAGCGCCTGAAGGCAGGACAAGAAGCAACGGATGGAAACTAATCAAGGAGAGAAGCAACCTGGAACTAAGGAGAAACTTCCTGACAATTAGAACAATTAGCCAGTGGAACTCCTTGCCTCCAGAAGTGGTGAATGTGCCAACACTGGAAGTTTTTAAGAAGAGACTGGACAGCCATTTGTCTGAAATGGTGTAGGGTTTCCTGCCTGAGCAAGAGGTTGGACTAGATGACCTCCAAGGTCCCTTCCATCTCTGTTATTCTATGTTCTACCGCTTGTTTCTGTATTGCAGATTTTCCTGACTTTTTTTTTTTTTAACCTCCCCTCCCACTGCAGACATTCCTGTCTATGACTTCAAAGTGGAATCACCCCAAGCTCCCGAGGACTTGTTCATGGCTAACTTCTGGGTGGAAACAGATTCACAAGAGGCCCCAAACATCGTTTCGCCATCAAATTGCAACCTTGGTTTTGGGAACGGAGGAGGACCCCACCCAGTCAGGCAGGGAAGGAAGGAATGCAGAATAACAGAGTTGGAAGGGAACTGGGAGGTCTTCTACACCCACCCCCTGCTCAAGCAGGAGATCTTCCGTCATGTGGGGACCTTGGTGCTCTCTGAGCTTGGGTGTTTTCTGGTAGACGTTTGATATTTGAGGCTTGATGCCGTTACCTAGTTTGGGTCATGAAACGTCCGCAAGGAAACAGCCAAGCTCAGAGAGCACCAAGGACTCCACAGTCCTCCTCCTCCTCCTCCTCCCCCTCCTCCTCCTCCTCC
>NW_015405890.1:0-2587 GCF_001527695.2 Protobothrops mucrosquamatus
GGCTCTCACCCAAGTTCCTCAAGGAACTTGGGGAGCTCAACACCTATCCGGAGCGGCTCCCCCACCTCCTTTAGCCCAGGAGGTGAGTTTCAAGCCGCCCGACAGCTGATTTATGCTGTCGGCACGGCTCTAACGCAGCCCCGGGAGGGAGACTTCAAAGGAAGCCTCCGACGAAGTCGACGTCTCAAACCGGAAGCCTATTTATTCTATTACTTTATCCTCTTTTACTACTGTTATTTTTATTATATTTATAATGTCATTACAATTAGGTATCTCTCCATGCAATCTATATGCTACCAAAACTTTCATATCTGTTTATTTGTGACCTTCAATTGGATGAAACAATGCATTATAGAGTGACAATTTTTGAACCAAGGTACCTGAGCTAACTTACAGAATGCATCCAAAATCTGGGACCCAACAGTTCTGTGGGACTGAAATTAACTAAAATTATGGCTGCTTCAGTGCCACTACGACTTCTGATTATACTTCCCAGAAATTTGTACATTCCATAGCACAAAAGAAGATAAGAGGGGTATATCTCCACCCTCTTTCTCACTTTTTCTTGACCTACAGCTGACAGCAAGGCCTGATCAAGGCTGCAATTTTGAAATCTCTGAATGGGCAGTGAAGATAGGAAAAGAGAGCGACCTGAATGCTTACTGGCGAAGTAGGGCTTGCTGGAGGACATGGTGGTCGAGGGGTGATCCCTCTTTTTCCCTGAAAGGGGCTCTTGGGATGGGAAACGAAGGTGCAGTTTTTCTCCGGGTCTATGACTCCCTTTGTTCCCCAATCTTTCAACAAAATGGTAGACAGTTCTGTGGGTCAACTGAGGAGTAGGAGGAGTGATTTCCAACACTCCCTGCCACTTCCCACAAACAATGTCAATTAGGAAGCAGGCAGGAGGTTAGAAGTCATTTCTGTTCCCACTGCTTTTTTGCCTGCCTGTGGCTATTCTGTTTCTCTGCTTAGGTAAAGAAATATCTTGAGAAAATGGCCTAATGGCTCACAGTTATCTAGTATCAAAAAATTGTATTAGAGCTTTAATACAGCAGCGTACTCGTGTCACTTTATTTTCTTCATAGCTATTTTCATGTAAAGTGGAACGGTTCAGTATATTCCTTATCTTCACAGTTAATACTTGTGAATGTGAGGAAAAAGGTGCAATGTGGTATATATACATAGATTTTCTGCTTTGAATGTAGAGCGTTATACATAATCTGAATCTTATTTTATTAGTCATTTTTATGGAAAAATTGTAGGTATGATTAGATATATAACAATGAATTCAAGTATGGGATTGTTTCAGATAAATGTTGTTAAATTGTTTCATGTATAAATACCCACTTTTGAGCATGCATATTTCATTTATTACTTGGAGATCCCAATTTATTACCAAAAAAAAAGGAATTGAAGTGACCAGACCAATCAGAATTTTTAAAAAATGCTACTAAATTATTCTGCATCAAACTTAAAAAGTTAGGAGATACAATTCTCCATCCAGTTTCTTTATTCTTCAGGCATTTTGATTTTTTATATTTAAGTCTGCTTACTCAGTTCAAGAAAGCTTTTTTCCGTCTATGCAAATAGGCTTTAACAAAAATTTGGCTTTTTAGATCAAGCTTCAGAAATTCAAATAACAATGATGCTGACAGAAAGCAGTAAACTCAGAGGTCTTCATCACAGGTTAGTGTTCTTGTTTTAAAATCACAATAAAATTGTTTTGTGGAATTGAATGGTTTATTTAAGATTTGTGTCAAGAAATAGCTTTAAAAATTTTATGGAAGATTCTGCCTTCAGGAATATCTTGTTCATTATTAGCTAAAGAGCAAACATAAAGTAAAAGATAATAGAAGCATTTGAGGGTGATGAAAGCATGTTTCACCAAGAATAATTTAACTCTCCTAAATATATTTTTGTATACTGTTTATATAAAAAATTATTGGGGGGAAATATAACAGAAACAAAAAGGATAATTAAGGGAAAATAATTCTACAATTTATGCAACAGTACTGATTGGTCATAGAATAGTAATTGACAAAGAAATGGCATAACATTATAACAAACACTATATTTCTTTCAGAAATCTACTCCCAATCACTCATGTTTGTATTGAGGAAGGAGAAAAACCAATGGTGTTATTGCCTTACATGAATTGGGGGAATCTCAAGCTTTTCTTGCGACAATGCAAACTTGTAGAAGCTAATAACCCTCAGGTAAGATGTGCTTAATCCTAGCATTCAAAATTGTCTCCACTCTGGATATTATAAACACTCAGACCATACCATATGATTTCCTGACATGATCTGAAAAAGGTTCACAATGTCTTGTTTTTATCAAAATGTTGTATCAAAGTTGGGGACATAGGCCACACAATATAGAATACCCTCTGATGATATTGCCAAGTTTTGTGACAAATCTTGAACAATAGGCAGTATTGTTAACTCTTTTTTTAAGCAGTAAACTGAATAACCTTTCACTTAAGCACGGAATAAGTTTGTAGCAGCTAAGAGTCTCCTCTTCCACCCACCAATAAATTGAAAATTATGCATGTGCATATCATTTTGAATTTATTCTGTAGGTTGCT
>NW_015405891.1:0-2587 GCF_001527695.2 Protobothrops mucrosquamatus
AAGTTTTTAAGAAGAAACTGGACAGCCATTTGTCCGAAATGGTATAGGGTTACCTGCCTGAGCAGGGGGTTGGACTTGATGACCTCCAAGGTCCCTTCCAACTTTATTATTATTATTATTATTATTATTATTATTATTATTATTATTATTATTATTATTATTATTATTATTATTATTATTATTATTATTATTATTATTGATTCACTTTGTATACTTAAAGACTCAACTCATAATAATTTATGACCAAAGTTGTTCATGAAAACCTTTCTGAAACCAATATCCCATTCATGCTTAGTGGACATAAAAAAGGCTGGATAGCTATTCAAATCATTCTAAAGAAAAATCATATAGTTTTTTAGACTGTAAAATTAGTCTTCCCAGATTTTTAAATTCACGCTAGGCTTCTCAAGCTGTATGCACCCCAGAAATTTGGAGCCATAGAAAATGCAGTGTAGATGAATGTACAAAAGCTTTTAAGAAAGACATCTGATGTTTTATCTCATTAAAGTAATTTTCCTGTAAATTGTTTTGCAAGGAAGAAAGATAATTTTATTGTAAGCAATGCAGAATAATGTATAAATAGTGGTTGTAATAATAGTTGGATTCACATATACATGTCAAAATACGATGTACTTAGGATGGATTCCACCATCGTGACTTGTAAACCTAGTGTGAGCCAACCATCTACTGGGTTGGGGACATGTCCAACCTATTTTAAGCACTGTAAAATATAATTTTCATGGGAAAGTGTTCTATTACCTGCAGCTTTCCTTGGATGTATTTTCAATATTGATGTTGGACTTTTTTCTTTTTATAGAGTTTTGCTCCATGACCAGCTATACCTGTGCAGCTGTAGAAAATGCTTCCAATTTACTTCCAGTTCCATTGACCGGATTATTAATTTTATAAAGTTTCAGGCCTTAGCTGGCTTCAGATGTTCTGATCCCAGATACTAACTTTTGTTTCTGTTGTGCCCACTAGGTGGAGTTTAAAGCATTATATATTTCCCCCCAGATATATGCTACAGTGGGCCCAATCATCATAGTCTAATCCTATTTTAGAAACATTTGTAGATTTATATAATTAATATTCTACTTCAAAATCATTTAACTTTGAACTGAAGGCTGCAGTTAGCCTTTGAGTGGCATATCAGGAGTTATATTCTTAAAACTAAGTTGACCAGAAAAAAAATGAACTTAAGATAAATTTATATTTGATAAAATTTAAATTTAATTTCAGCTAACATAAATATTTCTTATGTATTCAATGCTTTTATATTTTAAAAAATAGGTAAATGTTCCAAGTCCTAAATCCTTTTTCCTAGGTGGATCATTACGTATGAACCTCCTTAGTGAACCTGTGAAGTAATGCTACTTCCTTCACCAGAACCAGCATTAGGCCTTCATTTAAAAGGAAAAGGACACTTTTGAGGACCATAATGTTCACAATTTGGACAGGGAAGGCAGATGGTTTGAGAGAGGAGTGGAGGAATCCATTTATGCCAAAGTGGAAAATCCTTCCCTCAATAGAGGAGGAGTCCTCAGACACAACCTATCCCTCATTTTTTATGCTGCTCTTTCATTAGTTGGAGGAAGATTAAGACCACTTCATAGGTTCATCAGGGAGGCTACACTGAACAACCTACCTAAGGGGAAAGGATTTAGGAGCTGGAACATTTACCTCCCAACAGCTCTCTGCCTACTCACCTAACGGAGCCTATCCAGATTAGGTGAGAAATGAAACCACCCTGGAGGACATATATGGGGTCCCTCTAACCAACTTGTTCAGCCTGAAGAAGCTACTTGGATAAGCAGTGAAATGTTTCAAACTTAAGAAGAAAAGAAGTCCAATTGCCATGACTCAACTTCCAGATAATTGTCTACGTTATTGCTATAATCCTAAATAATTCAAATTATAAATTTCCCCAAATCAACATTTCATTTCTTTCAGTTTCTTGCAAAAAGTCCAAAAGTAGTTTCCAAGTAAAATTGGTCGACGTCTGTTCTTTAATAAAAGCTGTCAATTTCACCATCTCTGCCAATTCCATCAGCTTCACCATCCATTCTTCCATTGTAGGTATTGGTAAGCTCTTACCCCTTTCTGCATATGAAAGTCTTGCTGCTGTGATATAAAAACAAAATTCGTTAAGATGCTTCTATTTGTTTGTTCATTAAAACCAAAAGAAAAGTCTCTAATTTCAATTGTGCATTCACTTTTAAAATCTAGTAAAAACGAATGCTTGACTCTGATATGCTTATGGTATGCAATTTATTTCAAGTTCATAGTGTTTCAGTAGATATAGTAGCTTCTTATCCTGTGCTCTTATTCCCTCAGTAAGTCATTTTGTGTGAATCAGGGCTTCAGGGGTTACCCATGTGGAACAACTTTCCTTCAGGCTAATTAATTTTTTCAGTTCCACTACTTTTTAGCCCTCCCTTCGTATATCAAGTTATAAGTTATAGCTGCCTGCACAAGCTCTTTATTACTTATGAAAATATGAGGGCTGATAGTTTATTTAGTATTTGTCATGCGTCCTTGCATTCAGTTTTTAATTATAAAAATAACTGGAGGTGTGTTTTCACTGAAG
>NW_015405892.1:0-2587 GCF_001527695.2 Protobothrops mucrosquamatus
ATCTATCTATCTATCTATCTATCTATCTATCTATCTATCTATCTATCTATCTATCTATCTATCTATCTATCTATCTATCTATCTATCTATCTATCTATCTATCTATCTATCTATCTATCTATCTATCTATCTATCTATCTATCTATCTATCTATCTATCTATCTATCTATCTATCTATCTAGCATCAACCTGGAATTAAGGAGAAACTTCCTAACAGTGAGGACAATAGGACAATTAACCAGTGGAATAGCTTGTCTTCAGATGTTGTGGGTGCTTCATCACTTGAGGTTTTTAAGAAGAGACTGGACAGCCACTTGTCTGAAATGATATAGGATCTCCTGCCTCCAGCTCTATTCTGATTTTGATCTCTCTCATCTAATATCTATCTATCTATCTATCTATCTATCTATCTATCTATCTATCTATCTATCTATCTATCTATCTATCTTCATCATCATCATCATCATCATCATCTATCTGTCATCTCTCTCATCTAATTTATATCTATCTATCTATCTATCTATCTATCTATCTATCTATCTATCTATCTATCTATCTATCTATCTATCTATCATCTATCATTATCTATCTATCTTCCTTTTTTACAACCCTGTAATCTCTTAATTTGGGGTAAAATAGGGCTGGCTGGATGGAGCTCAGCATTTACTGGCTGGATGCCCTTCCTGACACCACATGGAGTTCACAGAAGATAGTTTTTCATTGCACTCTAAGAGAGAAATATCTGTGCTACCTAGGATTGAACTCATTAAGTGTAGGAGTGGGAGAAAAACTAATTTAGGTATATACCATTATTATTGTGCTTTAGATAGTCCCTAGTGCCGACATACTACTTTTTTTTCATAGCAATGGATTTATAGTATTCTTTGTAACTGTCTTTGGGAGTTACAGTATGTAAAGAAGTGGTACCTATCTTTTAAATGAGTATATTTGTTGCCCATTGTGAGGAATAGAATAAAATCTGGGTTACCAGGAATGGCTGCATCCTTTTATCATGTCTGCTACTATTGATATTGTTCCCTTTTTTCCAAAAAGCTCTGAGCGACATATATAGTCCTCCCTCTTGTAATTGTATTTCCTCAAGAACAAGCTTGTAAACTACTATACGTTGGGCTGAGACGGATTATGTATTCCGAAATCACCCATGAAGTTTCCATGGCCAACAATGAGTTTGAATGGGTTTGAAGATGTAAAGGACTGTGAGATTAACCTTGGGAGACAGGAGGAAGGCTAGAGAAATCCAAGTCCAAAGGAAGGATGTGGATAGAGGAAGCATCTCAGAACTGACCCTCCCTCATTCTTTAGAAAGTAGACATAAGGGAGGAGAGAAGTCATTTCAATCTTGCAAGATTCTATTACTGTAACCTTACAATAAAGGTAGTATTATTAATCATGGTCTTGGTTTCCTGTCTAGACTAGCTCAAAAGACTACAAAAGTTGGATCAAGTTGGTCCTACTCCAACATCCTGACTCAAGGAATGCTGCCTGACATCCTTTCAGATGTTTGCCATGGGACCCCAAATTAAATTAAAGTTCTTCAAAAAATAATACTTGGTGCTTCAAATGGCAGCAAATTGCATAAAACTACAGTATGTAATGGAGCATGTAGCATCCAAAACTTTTTCAGACGTCAGCTTGACGTATCACACAAATTGGTTCTGTTCGGTGGTCTGCACATCCCCAGTGAAATGAACTGTGCCTCTTTCTCCTTCCCCCTCAATGACTATCTTATAGACTTGGCTATTTTTTGTGTTCACTGACCCACAACAATAAATCCTGCTAATGGATAAGGTTTGAATAGCACAGCAAGCAAAAATGTGGTTGTGTAGTTTGCAGGTTGTGTATTGTGTAAAGAAAGCCAATGATTCCCAGCAACACAAAATATATTTTTATGGCTTACACTGGCCCATTTCTTAGCCTTAACACAAAATCAGTCTTTCTTTTGCTTTGATTGCTACTCTCTGAACTGGGATGAGATGGTCCCATTTTGAGAGCCTTTTGGTTTCCCTAATTTATAATTGTGGGTCTTGTTTGAATACATACTTGATGCAGCAACAATTTATGTTACATATGTTACACCCCTTTGTGTGTTTATGCCATTAAATGGCCTTGGAAACATAAATGGCGTTGCCGTATTGTAGCACCCCTTCATTTGGCAAATAGACTAACAGCTCCCATAAGACTTTGTGATTTTGTAAAAGGCAGCAATAAAAGCTATTGAAATGTTTATAATTCCTATAATTGAAGGGAAATAGGGGTACATTATGTGTTGAAAAGAACATAATTACAAACTCCCCCCTCCACAATTCTCTGTAAAAATCTACAAGTCCTTTGAGATAGACATAACTGAATATGTAAATTCATGGTGTTTTTTTTTTCTTTCTGACATGCTTTTTTGGATCTGTGCTGCTACGGATTCTTGAAATGACAAACCACCACCTCCCATGGCCTGAAAAATTGTGATGAGGTTGGATCCAAGTATTGCAAAATACACTAAAGCTGTTTGAACTTAACTGTGCTACTGGTATACAATATGGCTCCAGAAAGCACTGCTGCAGCAAATTGCAGT
>NW_015405893.1:0-2587 GCF_001527695.2 Protobothrops mucrosquamatus
CCCCCCCCCCCCCCCGCGGTAACTCCTGTCTCGGCCTACCCTTTCCAACTGGAACGGTTACTTCGAAGCCCGGAGCAGAGGAGAAGGAAGGGAAGCGCAAAGCCGCTGCGTTAATGCGCCCCCAGCCGCCATTCAACAACTGGAGGCTCTTGGGCTGAGAGCACGTTGTGCGTACAATAGCCTTTCTGTTGTGCCGGCGCGAGAGCTGGCGGCTGCCTCCGCTGCCGCCAGCGGTTCCCCAGACCTCTCCTCCTCCTCCTCCTCCTCCCTCCAGACCCAGCGGCGGACGGGGAGGGTTGGCTCTGAAGCTCCGCGCTTTATCCTGAGCTGGAGAGACCGCGGAGAAGGAAACGCACCCTTTAGGAATCGCGCCTTCCACCCCCACCGCCCCCCCCGCCCATCTAGCCGAGCGCCGTTCTCTGTAGACCCTTTATATCAGAAAAGTTCCCCCAGAATAAGCAAACAAGCGTCGTTTGAAGCTCCCCTTTCTTCTGAATCAAAGGCAGAAGAGAGCCAGCTCTCGGGAGCCAGGCGCTGAGCAGCTCTCCTGCGCACCTAGTTGAAGGGGAGGTTGGGAGATGCGCAAGGCAAGGCCGCTCGCCCGCATTTCGGCGAGTTTAGGCTGAAGGCGGTCATCACAACTTTAAAGAAAAGGACGGCGGCCTCCCCCGGAGGGCCTTTGGCTTTGTTAAAGTGCCTACCTTCATACCCAATATTGCCATTTTCAAGGATCAAGCTGGCTTCAAAAGGAGTCGCTCCCAATGATACTTAAGATCAGATAATGGCGGGTGTGTTTTAAGGAAACTTTGCAAGACTACACTTTCTTCCCCATAGGCCCTTTAAAGGGGCACAAAATAAAAGCTGGCGCTTAAGCCAAGAAGTTGCCAGATAATCTGGAAGAACTGGAAGGGAGGGAAGGCAAAGACTTATGTTGGCAGACTCTTCTTCCGTTGTTTTAAACTGGTGAGGGACAGTCCCTCTTTGCTCTTAGTTAAGCTACGAAGACTCTTACAGAGGTCCTCCAAGTCTCTAACTAGGCTGCTCATTATCACACACCCTGTCCCCCACGCATCAGCATGTTCTTTGGCTGCCCACCAGTCCCAGTGTTCAGTTTGTGCTTGTTATCTAGATTCTAGAGCCATGTGCATTGTGTATTTGAACACAATTCATGCATGTTTATTGCCCAGGTTTTAAAAAAACTTTTCCTATAGTTCAGAGAAAAATATTTCTCTGGTAGAAGATGGGAAACGGAGGGTGCAAATACAGCGTTGGTAGAGGAAACAGAAAGAAACTGGGTAAATATACCATATTTTAATCCTTTTTTTTATAATAGTGATTCACAGTGTAATCCAATAGCATCATTGAACTCAATGGACCTTACTTGGTTTAATAAACACACCGAAGGTGGTCTCACAACTTTAGGTATAAGATTCCAGTGGATTTTTCTCTGGGTGAATATGTACATGTGTAGGACCTAGTCGAAGGGTTATTTTAATAACTTCGAAGGTAGTTATGTAAAGCCAAATCCCTTCACATACCTTTATATACTCACACAAACATTTTGTGATGTATATTACAAAAATATTGGGGATGTCTTTGATCCCCTAATTGGCCCGGAATATTAGGCAAGATGAGAAATGCAATTTTAAAGAATGTAGAAATTTACCCCTATGATGAAAGGGTAGCTCTCCACCCATTTAGGGAGAGGCCATTGGTGTACAAATTACTTCATGGGTGGTACAATCACTGGTGGCAGCATTTTTTCCCTCTACATACATTTTCTAAACTGTCCGTTTTAGCTGAAAGTACTTCTCATAGTTTGGTAGCCTGCCGTTCCCTATTTGGACTGTCCAGCACAGAATGAAAAACCCCATTCCTGCCCAGCAGTCCCTGACATAAAGTAAAGATTGTAGAACTGGTAAGAGATACTCTTGCCCCAAAATCTACTGAAGATCTAATTATCTTCTGCCTGTACGGCTCAACCGCATTGTTCATAATTCTTAAGAAAAAGAGTACAACAGTAGCCCTTGTAAGGGAAGTGCTCCTTTGAACCTGTTGAAAAGTAGGATTTTGTTGGACTCAATCTTCTCCAGAACAGGGGTCCAAGAAGGTCACCTGTGGATGCCCAGCCACATTTTGGCCTGGCCTTTGGACACCATGGTTCAGAAACTGGGCTTCAGGATAGAAAGTGGAGCACTTAGATACTTTCAGAATTTGGACTTAATGGCCTTTACCACTCTTCCCATTTGCGTGGTCATGAATATTCGTTGATTCACTTCTTGATGTAAGTATCCTCTTTATTTTTTTTGTTTTGTTTTTTTTTAAAAAAAATTTATCCAGCCCAGAATGGCAATTTTGTCTCCATATATATCTCTCCAAGCTTTATTATTTTTTTTACAAATAACTCAAGGCAGAGAACATATCCAACACATTTTCCTCCTCCTATTTGCTCCACCACAAAAACACTGCGGGGTGAGTTGGACCCAGAGAGTGATGGGCTCAAAGTCACCCAACTGGCTTTCATGGCTAAGGTGGGACTTGAACTCAAGGTCTTCTGTTTTCTAGCTTGGTGCCTTAACCACATGAA
>NW_015405894.1:0-2587 GCF_001527695.2 Protobothrops mucrosquamatus
GACATTCTATTTTCAATGTACCTTCATCTACTGACCATTTAACTTTAAGAGTCCAAAATACTATATACTGTATACTTTGAAATGATCAAATAAACTATTTATACATTATAGTTTGTGATCAAATAAACTATTTATACATTATAGTTTGAAGATGTATCAATTGATGAGTTTTCAATGAAACTCAACAGAATGAAGAATTGTTTACACGTCAGCTGATACTTTTTTCCCCCAAAGAGGGAAAGGTTTATTTTACATGCATTGTACATGCATTGAATATATACCTTAGTGTCAACCTTTGGTATTCTTAAGCACAGAGTCAGCATACCAAAGCTCCAGAAATACCAAGCATTGGTAATTGCCTAGCTCTAATATTTCTGTGTTAAGAAACTGACACAAAGGAGCAGACAGAAAAGAGTGGTATAACTGAGAAAATAAAAAAGAGAAATACAGATATTTGAAAAACAATAATTCTTGGCTCTGTGTTAATTTATCCCCCCCCCAGAATTGTACAGAAATGGCATAAAATATTTCTTTTAACTCCATGCAGAAAAATCTACAACAAATTATTATAAAACTTAAAAAATACAACTTGTTTTTAAAATTTATTTTAAAGGAAAAGATAATTTGAATAACATTCTGCTTGATAGATTGTAAGCTTTCTGTTTAGTTAGTTATGTGGTCCAAAGAATATACAGTATGAGAATTTTTTTTTACTAGAAAAGCATCCATTCAATGACCTGCAGCCTTCAGATTTCACTTCCTCAGAGAGGAAGAAAACTTTGAAAAATGTTCTGCAGATTTTGATGTACCATTATGTAAAATTGCTTTGTTGCCTTAGAGTTCAGATTCACATACTGGGGGGAGGGAATTGTATTTTTTCCCCTCATAATATATGTGTGGCTGAGTGAACTGGTGCAGCCTGCATCATTTCTTTATTTCTTAGCTATATTTTCCTGTCATTCACAGATTCTAATACATGTCAGCTTATTAGTCTTCTTTTCCTCCATCTCATTCTCTCTCTTTTTTTAAAAAAAAAATTATCTCATATGTATGTGAGTGCCCAATCAGATTTAGCCAGCAGTTCTCACTGTCTTCAGATTTCATTTTATTTTCTTATCTTTGGTAGATATGAAACTTTGCTCAGAATTCATAATAAGTGACAAATCAGTTACATATGTCATTGTTTTTAGATACTTGCTAACCTTTGCTGAGCCATTTTCTTAAAAAAAAAAAACAGAAAAAAAACCACCCTCCCATCATCCATTTCCCTGGATATCATTCTTGTTTTTCTGAATTTATCCAGAGATAGGATTTCCTCTTTTTACGGTATTCCTAATTTAAGTACAAATTGAAAAAAAAATATTCAGCTAATAAATGATAAGAAGATAGTATCATAACTTTGTTTATTACAGTTCTGCTCTTTCTTATCTGTTAAAAGAATTAAGCAAATGTGTTGTTGTTTTTTTAAAAAAGTAAAATGAAAACACAAAATAGCTCCTGGGAAAGCTATTTTGCCATTAGAGGATATAATTTTGGGTTAAATAGGCAAATGATTTAATGTAACTTCTTGCATTGCTAGAATTGTAATGCAAATACTATGATTATTTCATTAGCTCTAACATCTGCTCTCAAATATTTGCCTACTTTCTTGCACAGACAACTACTTTCAGCTAATCCAAACTATACGTCTTACACTCATGTCAGAGAGTTAGATTATAGGACCTTTAATTCAGTGAACATTTACCAGCCCATGTTATCCAAAATCAGTGTTCCATTTATAAGCGTTCAGCACAGTGTGTTAAGTGCTGCTACAATCTGTCACAGAGTGATCTGAGAAGATACATGGAAGCAGTCAGTGAAGCTCCTTTTCAAGGTTAATAGCTCACAACAGTTCTGTCTGTTTTATAAGGAGAGAAGAAAGCTATGAATGTGATTCTACTAACACAAGAAATATAGAGGTACCTACATGAAGTCTACAAGTTCATGTACATAAGTTCATGCAGAGTTGATAGCCCCATAGCATTCATAGTAGCACAAATTAACATGTTTGTTGTCTGCTTATATTCCGTCTGAAATTCAATAATCCAAGATATTATGCCCTGTGTATATAAGTACATGAAAATCAGGTTGTATGAATATTTAATTCAGCCCTGTTCCATCACTCAAATTGTAAAATATTACTCAAGAAAAAAAAGACACATCCATAATTTGGAATGAAAGAAGAGAGGGAGGAAGGAAGGGAGGGAGGGAGGGAGGGAGGGAGGGAGGGAAAAATGCACAAGTTCATTGTTCTAGCAATGAAGTTGGGACAACCTTTCACAGTTCCATAATGGATCCAGGAAATTACAGACCTATCAGCCTGACCTCAATAGCTGGGAAGATTCTGGGAAAGATAATCAAACAACGAATCAGCGAACACCTAGAGGCAAACAAAGTCATTACTAAAAGCCAACATGGGTTTGTCAAAAACAGATCATGCCAGACAAATCTTATTGCATTCTTTGACCAAGTGACAAAATTAGTGGATCAGAGGAATGCTGTGGATATAATTTACTTGGACTTCAGTAAGGCATTTGATAAAGTAGAT
>NW_015405895.1:0-2587 GCF_001527695.2 Protobothrops mucrosquamatus
CCCGAATTTAAGGCCATTTGCAGCATCATGTGTCCATAATTTACATTTTTTTTCTGTATTTGCTTTGATTTCCAGCAAACAATACCCATTGCAGACAATGGGTTTGCTTAACAACTGCTGCAAAAATCAGGCACAGAAACATGATTTTATGACCAGCACAACTTAACGATTGTAATTCCAGGTTCAATTACTGTTGTAAATCAAGGACTATCAAGTAGTTGTGTGTTAACCCCCCCAAAACAGAGCAGAGCTTCTTGACTGTTTCAGTCACTGTTACCCTTAGATTTTTGGAAATCAGATTGATGCAAAATATGATGCTAACTTTCTTGCGAGTATTCAGTAAAAATTAATGGTGCATTGATTTGTGCAGTGCGGAAGAAACATTTACTAGAAATATAGACCTATATTTAAAGGAATCCATAAACTGACTTTTTTTTAATTTCCCTTGTCTAGCTTCTCTATGATGACTGCATTATTGGCGGACAGCACGTGTCTTGTTAGAAGAGGAGAATTGATGAAAGATGACAAGTACAAGCATGTGAACAGTTACAGAACTACTGCAATCGCCGGCCGCGTAGAAAAGAACATTGTGAAAACAGCAAGATGCCAAAAGTGGCTGAGGTCAGATACCCGTGTGTGAGATTGGTAGTGTAACAGTAGATATCGACAATGGTCTCATTTACGTCAGAGAAGAAGAATTGAGAACTGCAGAGTCTACCTACGTTTTCACTGTACGCTCTGCAACAGGACTGGCTAGATCCATCATCTCTTGTGCCTTTTGGGAAGACATTCCATATGTGTTTGCTTGACTGATAACCTGTTCCAAGGACTGAGTAGGAGCTCTTTGTTATGCATAGAAGAAGAAGAATTTTGGCAATCCTCAGACTGATTGCTTGGCCATCTACTAGAAGGATAGGGATGTCATAGAGGCTGTCTACTGGAAGCCCTATGCTTTGTAATATGTATATCATGTACACTTTGTAAATTTTGTGAATAGTTTTCTTACTTGTGAGATGTATATTTATTAAAAAAATGAAAAATGACCTGGTTCTTGTGACATGATGCTGTTGCTGAAAAAGAATTCACTTCAAATGAAATCAAGCAGCTGATGAAACTCAGTTCATTTCTGCATACTATTTCTCTATAGAAGATTTAAGAAAAGATAAAAAGAGTCCCTGCAGAATTTATGATGTTTCAGGCTTAGGGATGGTGCTCATCTCTATTTCAAGGCCATTGAAGCAGCGCTGTCTGAAGACATTTCCACGGTCATGTGGCTTGCACAACAGCGCTGTTACCTTCCCACTGAAGTACCTATCTACTCACATTGCTAGATTGGCAGGGGTTGGGGTGAGGACAGGAGCTCATCCCTTTGTCTGATGCTCAGGTCTCCAACCTGCATTGCCGGCTTTTCAGACAACAAGCCCAGTATTTTAACTCGGTATTACACCTCCTATTTCTCTATAGAAGGGAGTCAGTTAATTATTCTAGGTACAAATTGGAAGAGGGACCGGTCACTATGAATACAGGTAGTTCTTGACTTGCAACTGGTCACTTAGTGACCAAAATTAAAACGTACCTCCCCCAAAGCTACTTACCCAGTTCAGATGGCAGCCCCCCCCCCCCCCCGGTCACGTGAAGTTGGGTATTCAACAATTGGCCTGCATTTACAGCGATTTGCAGTGTCCTGCAATCACATGACTATTTTACAACATTTTTGTGGAAAACGCATTTCCAGTTTTCAGCAAAAGCAACCCATTGTGAACAATGGGCCCACTTAATGACCATCGCAAAAAAAGGTAAAATCTGGTTGAGTTATGCACTTTACAACTATCATGACGTAATGACCATAACGGGCAGGCTCCATTACAGTTTAGGTCAAAGACAAACTGTAGCCCTCAATGACTAGTCACTTAGGAACCATTCAACCAACCTCCCCAGAGCTGCTTATGACCCGTTTTTGAATTTATGACAGTTGCACGCAGTACATGATCATGTTTTGGGCACGTGGCAACAGGCTTACATTTACAGCAGGGGTGTCAAACTGCCAGCCCGCAGTCTGGATGTATCATGGCGAAACTGCGCCCACCTTATTGCCGGGAATGGAAAAAAAGTCGCAACACGTCGCAACACGTCACGTGACGTTGGGAGTTTGACACCCCTGATTTACAGTATGGCTGTTGGCAATGTCCTGTGGTCACAGGACCACAATTTTCAGTATTTTTTGTCAGTTTCTGGAGTTTACTTCCGTTTTCCAGCAAAACAATGCCATTGGTGAAAATGGGACCATTTAATGACCACCACAAAAAGGTCAGATATGGTCATGTGACCCATTTAACAACCACCATGGTGTGGGACTGTAATCCTAGGCTCAATTACAGTCATATGTCAAAGACTCAGGGCTTTTTTTCAGCCGGAACGCGGCGGAACCGCGTTCCGGCACCTTTTTCCGGGCCGGCCGCACCGGAAATAGCCCCTCCCACACCGGAAATAGCCCCTCCCAAATTTTACTTGCATTCCTGTTCTCTAAAGGGGCGGTCCTAGGGTTTGATGAGGGCGTGGCCAGGTTTGAGTTCCGCCACCTTTTCTC
>NW_015405896.1:0-2587 GCF_001527695.2 Protobothrops mucrosquamatus
CCAGTAACATCTATTATGCCTGAAAGAATAAGAAATAAGAGTGTTTTCCTTTGTGGTGGGTCCAGCACTGAGAAATATCATACTCTGGAAGTCTCTTCCTTTTTGCTGTTAAATGGATCTTCAAGATAAGGATGACCCAGCTGGCTTTTAAAAGCATGGATGCCCAATTTATTTTCACTTTGGTCATATTTAAATATTTGTATTGCTGAATTAGTTTTTATTTTACCTTTCTTTTAAAATAATTTTACTTTATCAGTCTGCTGGAAGAAGCTTTTGCATTGAAAGCCAGAATAAAAGATTTTAACTAATACATGAATAATTTATCCACGACAATCTGCTTCTCTACTGCTCTCACAAAAGACCCATTTGTTAACAATCTGGGACGAGAGCTGGAAAGGAGGCAGATGACAGTACCATCTGATTTTTAGCTGCTACTTTCCACCAGAGCAGAGATGATCACATTTGGAACAGAATAAGCGAAGTTCCCTTTTCTCCTCTATAAAAAGGGGAAATTTAATTTTGATTGTTCAGAAAATGTGACCTTCCCTGCTAAAAGATTTTTGTTTTGTTTAGTTCAAAGAAAAAATGTTGGGAAAAGATAAGAATATGATTGGTTTTGCCTTACCTGGAGGACCAGACAGGAAAGAGGACCACATGAGCTAATTCTACTTTATTGAAGGCCACATTAATATATTATATTAAATATATTAAATAAGACCTACCCCGAAAATAAGACCTACCTTGATTTTTTGGGGGGTGGGCCTAATATAAGGCCTACCCCCAAAATAATCCCTAGTTCGAACCCCGCCCACTCCATCCCACCTCGCTGCTGCAATGGGGCAGGAGAGTGCATGCACGCCGCTGCCTCCACAACAAAGCGAGGTAGGTGGGGGAGGGGTAGAGCTGCCCCATGTGCCCACTTCCTTCAAACCCCGCCCCCCAGCCAGGCCATTCCTTGGTCAGCGACCTTCCGTTTCACTCCTCCGCCAACTCTCCCATGGCTTGGGCCATAACTGGGTGGCACAAGCCTCCCATGCCGCCTCCCTCTGCCAGCCCTCCATCACCACCACTGGAGAGAAGGGAGAACAGGGAAGGGAGCGGCTCTATGCAGTGATGCAGAGCAGAGAAGAGCACTTGCTTGCTGTCCTGTATCACCCCGCATCTCCCTTCTCCATTCTGGAAAAGGCAGCCCTATTTTCTGCCGCTTCTCCTCCTGGCACTGCTGTAGAGTTTGGCACACCACCACCCAGCTCCTGTCTCTTCCCAAAAGCATTTCTTCATTAACCTGCTTTCCAGCTGTGCCACGTTTCTTTCCTGCTGCAGGGAAATGAAGTTTGTGGGATTAAAAAAAGTTCAGTCAGACTTTCCAACTTCTCGCAAGAAAAAAAAAAAAGATCTGGTGAGAAGTGGGAAGGTCTGACTGAATTTTTTTTAATTCCACAAATTTTGTTTCCTTGCGGCAGGAGAGAAACAGGCAGGTGATCTGTGGGGTGAAGAGTGAAGAAAGCCCCTCCAGCAGTACACAGCAGCAGCGGAGCCTTTCGCTATCACTCCCCTGGCTCTGAAACAGCGGAGGGGGACCAGGCCTATCCCACCCATCCTCCGTAGCATGGCAGTCTGGCTCAGGAGGGGAGTGAAAGGGAAGGTCACCAAGCAAGAAATGGCCTGGCTGGGGGGGGGGCTGAAGTAAGCAGGTGTGGGGTGTGTGGGACAGCTCCACCCCCTCCGCCACCTGCCCTGCAGTGGCACAATGTACCACGTGGCCTCCTGCTGTGAGCAGCCACAGCAGAAGTGGGCCAGCAACCATGCAGGCTCCTCTTGGATGGGGCTGTTGGTGCCACTGCCATGAGGTGTGGCAGGTGTCACAAAAAATATAAGACATCACCCGAAAATAAAACCTAATGTCTCTTTTGGAGGCAAAAATAATATAAAACCGGGTCTTACTTTCAGGGAAACATGGTAAAATCTTGCAAATCTGAAAGTACAATTCTCTCCTTGTCTCCTTTACACCTTGAGAAATTAGGGACAACCTTTTCTGAGTCTCTTGCCCTGCCTCCTATCCAAACATGGACCATACTGTCTCTTACCTGACTGCAGCAACTACCCTAGGCAGCAACTCTGCATCCAGTCTCCCAAGGTCATTCCTACATACTATTAGGGGATGGTTACAATGTGGAAGGTGGCTTTAAAGTCAACCAGAGAGCATTCCAGTTTTATACTTGATTTTTAAAGCCACTTCATGAAATACTGGGTTTGATAAGTAACAGAATGAATTCAACTACTTTTGGTTACATTAAAAAAAAAGTTGGCTGTATGAAAATGGAGGAATTTGTACGAATCCCAAACTTATTTAAATTAGACTCATACATGCATAAGTTATAATATCCCTAGACCAGTGGTTCTTAACCTGGGCGGTACCGCCCCCCAGGGGGCGATTTCATTTTTCAGGGGGGCGATGGAACGAAAAGGGGCGGCGTGGGGGCGATGGAACGAAAAGGGGGCGATAGGGGGGCGATGGAGCGAGATGTTTTGGGGACACTTTTGAGCCTTCCCCTGCAGCTCCGAGCGTCCTCCGCCATTTGTAGAG
>NW_015405897.1:0-2586 GCF_001527695.2 Protobothrops mucrosquamatus
TACAAGGCAATGAATTGTTCTTTTTTTCTCTCTTCCTTTTCATCAGAATGAATGGATGCTTGAATGAACTTTAAAAGCACAAGCTGTAGCTGTTCATCACACTCTCTCTGTGTGTGTATGGGGCATGCGTACGTGCATACTCCAATGCATATATTTGTTCTCGGTTATCATTTTAATTATTTCCTGAACAATATCACTATACAGAGCTCGTGGGTGACATCGATCGTTAATGCAACATTTTGTATATAAATTATCATACTTATCTCCGGAATTTGAATCAGAACTTTTTGAAATTTGGGATGAAAGACTACTTTGGGTGGAATTTCTTTTTTTTTTTTTTACTCCCTTAAAAACCATGAACTTCATTAAGTACCAGCTCCGAGTCTCTCTTCCCCCTCCAGCTATGAAATTCCTTGGCTGTCAATTACTACCTATCAGCCAAATCTATTTTACAGATGTGCTCTGAACAGGAACTGTATTTTGGCATTCTCTTCAGGTGATCCAACCAGGAGAAGTGATTAGGCCCTTGGAAGACTGGGAAAGAGCTGATGTGGTTTCAATCTTCAAAAAGAGGAATAAAAGGGATCCAGGAAACTGCAGGCCAATCGCTTTGGCATCAATACCTGCAAAAATAGAAACAGAAACTTTTTGACAGGTGTTTCTACATTGAAATGTCTACAAGGATCTCTATGAGGATTAGAATAGAATAGAGCTGGAAGGGACCTTGGGGGACTTCTAGTGTAGCCCCTGCTCAAGCAGGCGAACCTATACCATCTCAGACAAGTGATTGTCTAGCCTCTTCTTGAAAATCTCCAGATATAGAGCGTCTACTATTTCTGGAGGCAAGCTGTTCCACTGGTTAATTGTCCTCACTGTCAGGAAGTTTCTCCTTAATTCCAGGTTGCTTCTCTCTTTCCAACCATTGTTGTTTTGGAGAATATTTAATAATAATAATAATAATCTATATAAATAAAAATGTAAATGTTTGTTTGTTCAAAATCTTAAATCTCTGAAAGTTCTTCACCGATTGCTTTGAAATTTTGACACAACGTTGCATTCGAATATGCACGTGTTTTTATATACCTAAAATTATATAGATATCACACCTGTGACAGGTAAAAACATGCTTTTTTGAAAAACAGCGCCATCTGTTGGACGTAAAAGCAACACACGCTACCATTTAACCAGACTGAGCCACAGCAACGCTTGGCCGGGTACAGCTATTATTATTATTATTATTATTATTATTATTATTATTATTATTATTATTATTATTATTATTATTGATGATGATGATGATGATGATGATGATGATGATGATGATGATGATGATAATAATAATAATAATAATAATAATAATAATAATAATAATAATAATAATAATAATAATAATAATAGTAATAAAGTTGGAAGGGACCTTGGAGGTCATTGAGTCCAACCCCCTGCTCAGGCAGGAAACCCTACACGATTTCGGACAAATGGCTGTCCAGTCTCTTCTTAAAAACTTCCAGTCTTGGAGCATTCACCGCTTCTGGAGGCAGGTAGTTCCACTGGTTAATTGTTCTAACTGTCAGGAAGTTTCTCCTTAGTTCTAGGTTGCTTCTCTCCTTGATTAGTTTCCATCCATTGCTTCTTGTCCTGCCTTCAGGTGCTTTGGAGAATAGCTTGACTCCCTCTTCTTTGTGGCAGCCCCTGAGATATTGGAACACAGCTATCATGTCCCCCCTCATTCTTCTCTTCGTTAAAGTAGATATACCCAATTCCAGCAACCATTCCTTATAGGTTTTAGCCTCCAGTCCCCTAATCATCTTTGTTGCTCTTCTCTGTACTCTTTCTAGGGTCTCAGCATCTTTTTTACATTGTGGTGACCAAAGCTGGATGCAGTATTCTAAGTGTGGCCTTACCAAGGCATTATAAAGTGGTATTAACACTTTGTGTGATCTTGATTCTATCCCTCTGTTAAGGCAGCCTAGCACTGTGTTGGCTTTTTTGGCAGCTGCAGCACACGGCTGGCTCCTATCTAAGTGATTGTCCACTAGGACTCCGAGATCCCTCTCACAGTAACTACTATTTTGATGCCCTCTTCTTTGTGACAGCCCCTCAGATACTGGAATACTGCTCTCATTTCCCCCCCCCCTATTTCTTCTTTTCTTTAGACTAGCCAAACCCAATTCCTGCAGCCGTTCTTCATATGTTTTAGTCTCCAGGTCTCTCATCATCTTAGTTGCTCTTCTCTGAACTTTTTCCAAAGTCTCAACATCTTTTTTGTAGTATGGTGACCAAAATTGGTTGCAGCATTCCAGGTGTGGTCTTACTAGGGTTCTGTAAAGTGATAATAATACTTTGTGTGATTACATTTGCTGTCACGTCTCCAAGGAAGGACAAAAGTACACGAGCCTGGTTCCAGGGAATTGTTAACGCTTCCTTGCAGGAGGGTGTCTTCCCTGCGGCCCTTAAGGAGGCCGTTGTGAGGCCCCTCCTCAAGAAGCCTTCCCTGGACCCAGATGAGTTGGCTAACTATCGCCCGGTCTCCAACCTTCGCTTTACGGCGAAGGTTGTCGAGAGTGTGGTTGCACAGCAATTCCC
>NW_015405898.1:0-2586 GCF_001527695.2 Protobothrops mucrosquamatus
TTTATTACTTTTACAAATAACTCAAGACGACAAACAGCTCCAACATACCTTTCCCCTCATACTTTCCTCACAACAACAATCGTGTGAGGTAAGTTGGGCTGAGAGAGAGGGACTGGCCTAAAATCACCCAACTGGCTTTCATGCCTAAGATGGGACTTGAACTCATTATCTCCTGCTTTCTGGTCTGCCTTAACTCAGGAGTCTTCAAACTTGGCAACTTTAAGACTTGTGGACTTCAACTCCCAGAATCCCTCAGCCAGCCATGCTGGCTCAGGAATTCTGGGAGTTGAAGTCCACGAGTCATAAAAGAGCCAAGGTTGCCTACCCCTGACTTATACCCTTCATTGATATACTATACATTTAGTACGTCCGTTGCAACATATGACGGACGTATTGAATTATAAAATAATAATATTAATATATAATTAAATATAAATAAATAATATTATTGATATTATTTATTTGAATAAATATAGATTGCTGTACATGAAAAAAATAAGGCATTAGCCCTAATGCGTCTTTTGGAGCAAAAATTAATATAAGATCTGGTCTTATTTTCAGGGAAATAAGGTAAATACCTCTATTGCACTTACCCAAAATCTACATGAGTTATGGAAAAAGAAATTCTGTTCATCTGTTCATAAATACCAATGTTTTTCTTTACCGAAACAGATGCTTTTCCTGATTTGCACATATTTGTTTTATATTTTTGAGGAACCTGTCTTCATTAAAACACAATATGTTCTTTTATTGACACAGCTATTATCAAGAAGTTATGCTTGCCAACACACATCCATGTGTTGGTCTAGTACCGAAAGAACAGAAAGAGAAAAGCAATGAATTGATACTTGGCATACATGGATAAACAGGATAAACAGCAGCACCCTGATTCCCATGACTGTTTTATCCCTCTGGTGTTGTTGTGATTAAAACAAGAGACAGGTAGTTTGAGTACATCTTTGTGTCTTTAAGGCTATAACCTTGTGTGATCACTGTTCAATTACCTTGAAATTAAGCCCTGTGAAACACAGTAGAACCATTAGTCACTTGGTGGCTTGTAGTGAGAGGGAGGTAAGCATTAGGGTGTTTTTCATCCAGTTTGTCCTGGCTCTGAAATTAGTTTATTACTCTTGTATGGGCAGAAGGATATTCTTCTTTGATTTTGATGAAAGATTCAGTTGAAGGTTGTCGGGAGCAGATAACCAGGATCATTTGTTGAGTTCAAAGCACTGAAGAGTGGTCAATTAATGGCCAAAGCTAATTTGGCACTAGATAAGAATCAATGGAATTCAGGTTGGGCTGGACTAAAGTCTCTTGTAGGAGCGCAAGGATTCCAAACTGATGGTGCATTTGACTCCACCTTCCAACTCAGCCTGCTCTTTTCCTACAAAGGTCCAGTCATTGTCTCTTGTTCTACTTGAAATATGTAGAGGAGTGCATAGAAATGAAGGAAGTAGTTGGATTAAATAATTGCATTTTAAAAAAAATCAAATTTCATCCCAAGAACTCAAAGATCCATTTTTCAAAGTGTTTGTTATAATCATACAGCAGAATTGGCGCCTTAATTTTTGTGAGGGAGGGTGGTAGAGCTAGAAAATGTTGTTTTTCTATAAGGACTCCTTCAAAACCTAGAATGGGCCCTTTGCTGTTATCCTTCTGGGAAGTAGTGAAGGCTAAACTCTTCAGAGGGACGTTTTTGGAGATTGATTGAGTGCTACCCAGAACTAGACTTGATTTGCTAATTAATTAATTTAGTTTGTTTCTCTGATCTTCTAATTTTGTAATAATAATAATAATAATAATAATAATAATAATAATAATAATAATAATAATAATAATAATAATAATAATAATAAAGTTGGAAGGGACCTTGGAGGTCATCAAGTCCAACCCCCTGCTCAGGCAGGTAACCCTATACCATTTCAGACAAATGGCTGTCCAGTCTCTTCTTAAAAACTTCCAGTGTTGGAGCATTCACCGCTTCTGGAGGCAGGTTGTTCCACTGGTTAATTGTTCTAACTGTCAGGAAGTTTCTCCTTAGTTCTAGGTTGCTTCTCTCCTTGATTAGTTTCCATCCATTGCTTCTTGTCCTGCCTTTAGGCGCTTTGGAGAATAGCTTGACTCCCTCTTCTTTGTGGCAGTCCCTGAGATATTGGGACACTGCTATCATGTTCCCCCTCGTCCTTCTCTTCATTAAACTAGACATACCCAATTCCAGCAACCGTTCCTCATGTGTTTTAGCCTCCAGTCCCCTAATCATCTTTGTTGCTCTTCTCTGTACTCTTTCTAGAGTCTCAGCATCTTTTTTATATTGTGGTGACCAAAACTGGATGCAGTATTCCAAGTGTGGCCTTACCAAGGCATTGTAGAGTGGTATTAATACTTCACATGATCTTGACTCTATCCCTTTGTTAATGCAGCCCAGCACTGTGTTGGCTTTTTTGGCAGCTGAGGCACACTACTGGCTCATATTTAAATGATTGTCCACTAGGATCGAGCAAGGTACCCCCTATACTATACCTGTACATTTGGTTTGGTTGTTTTATTACTTCTGCTTTATGGTAAGCCTCCATGAGTCAATTATGG
>NW_015405899.1:0-2586 GCF_001527695.2 Protobothrops mucrosquamatus
AAAAGGTGGAAATTGCCGAGTCGTAGTAGGAAGAAAGGTATGCTGTAAGGAACGGCGGGGCGCCGAATGAGGTAGCGGCGCGGAGGAGCGAAGCATGGGAGATGGAGTCGAAAGCCTTGGAAATATCGACGGATGCGAAACAGAGGGGGGAAATCGTCGCATGTGAGTAACGTAACATTGAGTGTAAGATGGCTGAGGCCTCAAAGCAGCCATCGCGACGAAGAAATCCAAATTGTAAGCGATCCGCAGGAAAAGATGGAACCCAACGTTCAAATAGGATGCGGTGTAAAATACGAGTAAAAATTGAACTAACCGCAATAGGGCGGAAATGTTCAGGGAGCGAAGGCTTCGGGGTCTTTGGAACAAAGGTAACCCGAGCAACATTCATCGCAGGAGGAAAGGGATTAGAAGCGAGAAGGCAGTTGATAAAAGCAGTTACAAAATAGGGGTCCATCCTAGTGACGTCTTTGGGGGAAATCCGATCGACTCCAGGAGCTGAATTTCCCATTTGGCGCAAGGCGTTATCGATCTCGGCAGTTGTAATGGGACGGACGAGTTCAAAGTTCGGGGGAAGGAGAGGAGAGGGAGGCCGGTTATCATCGGCAGGAGGCTGGGAGAAGACGTTTCGCCAATATTCGGCCATACCTGGGATCACGTCTTCTATATCGAGAAATGCCGTCTGCCAACGACCTTCAAGGACAGTAGACGCGGCGTCTTGGCGTCGAAGGTGATAAAGCCGTTGTATGTGACCAAACTGGAGACGGCGTCTCTGGCGGGAATTCTTTATCTGGAGCGTTTTCCTCCGCCGTTTGGTAGGAGCCCATGTGTGAGGGAATAGGACCTCACAGATACGATTAAGACGGGTTCCAAATACATTGGGAGAAACGGACTCAGGGAGACTCTCTAATAGTTGATTCAATGTAATAGTAGAGGTAGAGTGGCTCGATGAACAAGCGATGAGTCGTTTCGCTTCGGCAATGATATCACAGAAGGTCGAATCTTCGGTGGGATCGTTGGGGGCTGAGTAGGAGGGCGGGTCTTGAGGGTTAAAATACACAGGGGATGGAGGGGGTAAAATAATCGGTAGAGTTTCCGAGGGAAATGAGATCAACGGGATTGGTGGGCTAGCTCCCGTTGGGGAGTAAGGTTGGAAGGGATCAGTATAAAGCAGTGGTTTCCCTGTCGCACTGGAGTGAAGAGGGGACGGTTGAAGCCGATCGTCAGGCAAATCAGTGACAAAATTGTCTTCTAGTCCAAGACTAGCCGGATTGGCTTGACGAGTAGAATCACCGGAAGACCAAAGTGGTGAGGAATGAGAAAATACTGCTAGAGATTCTCGCTCGGATGCTTTCTGCTTCTCATAAGAGTAGATCCAACCTAAATGACGCAAGCGCTTCTTGATGGCATCGGGAGAGCGCAGAGGGAAGCGTTGCTTTAGATTGTTAAGTAGCACTTGGAGAGAGGGGCTAGACCTCAGTAGGTCTGAGGCCGAGAGCAGGAGCATGGAATCCTCAACTGTAGACCACGAATAAGAGTGCGCTGGGAGTTGGAAGAGGCACTCATTATTATAATCAGTCGGATGCAGTAGTCGACGGTGCTGGGATAGGGCTCGCTTTGTAGAAAAAGAACGGTTGCATGTTGGGCAGGTGAATTGTTCTTTTGCAGTTGGAGGACCTAGGCTCCTGAAGGGGTTACGGGTATGAGCCTTTAGGTGGCGTTTTAGCCCAGCAGTAGTAAGAAACGTACGATGACACTGTTCGCAGTCGTATGGGAGCTGATTATTGGAGTCTACATATGGGAGTGGAGGAGGTACCAGAGGGGTGTTCAAAGGCAGTGGGGGATGTGCCCCCTGGGTCTCCATCGTGGGTCCTTCCGGGATTTGGGATAACTGAGACGGAGTCGTAGCTGGGTCTAAGATAGGGGAGGTATAGGGAACGTTGGGAAAAAGATGCGGTGGGCAGGGGAGAGGGGTGTGAGATAGGAGTGAAACGCTGGGATGGAGATCGGCAGAGGCCGATCCATTGATTGTGGTATTGTTCATAAAAGAACCAGCGAATCCGCTAACCCGACAATTCGGGATAGGGGATATAGGGAAACAGGCTGACGCCTGCGCCACGGACCGTTCATAGGTCCCTGTCCGCGGCTGTTTTGTTGGGGTTAAAGAGGGGGTGGGGGGAAGGGGATAGTGACAATGATTGGGATTCAAAAGAGATAGTGGGGAAGGGGTAGGGACATGTGATAAAAGTAAAAGGCTGGGATGGGGATCGGCAGAGGCAGATCCGTGGGTTTCAGAATTGTTCATAAAAGAACCAGCAAATCCGCTAACCTGACAGTTCGGGATAGGGGATGTAGGGAAACAGGCTGACGCCTGCGCCGCGGACCGTTCATAGGTCCCTATCAGCGGCTGTTGTGTTGGGATCAAATGGGGGATGGGGGGTTGGGAAACACGGGGTTTGGGACAGGATAAGAGGTGGGGGACTCCGTTTGATGTGGGGAAGCTCGTCTTGTCAGTCAGTATCTTCTTTTGGTGAGCAGGGCGTTTCCATTTAAGAAACTGCAAACGTTTCTTAATTGTGGCGGCAGTCC
>NW_015405900.1:0-2586 GCF_001527695.2 Protobothrops mucrosquamatus
AGGGACTCGTCGCTCCCATGTGACACCGCTGCTGCGCGAGCTGCATTGGTTACCAGTGGCCTTCCGGGTGCGCTTTAAGGTATTAGTTACCACCTTTAAAGCGCTCCATGGCATAGGACCCGGCTACCTCCGAGACCGCCTTCTGCCGCAGATTCCTTCCCACAGACCGGTACGCTCCCACAGAGTGGGTCTCCTCAGGATGCCGTCGGCCAAGCAGTGTCGGCTGGCGACCCCCAGGGGGAGGGCCTTCTCTGTGGGTGCCCCTACCCTCTGGAATGAACTACCCCCCGAGATCCGGATAATTCCGGATCTCCTTACCTTCCGTCGCGCCCTCAAGACATGGCTCTTCCAGCGGACCTGACCTAGGGTGGATTTTACATTGGGTTTTAAATATTCGGAAGACGCAACATTAAAATTCGGTTTAATTCGGTTTTAAGGGGGGGATTGTATATATGTTCTGGTTTTAAATATTGTTGTGCGCCGCCCTGAGTCCCTGTCGGGAGAAGGGCGGCATATAAATTAAATAAAATAAATAAATAAATAAATAACAACTGTGGCAAGAAAGGTCGTAATATAGGGCAAAACTCACTTAGCAACTATCTCACTTAGCGACAGAAAATTGGGGGCTCAATTGTGGCGGTAAGTGGAGGACTATGTGAAATATCTACTCTTAAATCTTCCTGTTATGCTCCTTTTTCTTACAGATGACTATATGGCCATTGGTGCGGACTGTGAGCACCTTTCTGCCCAGATTGAAGAATATATCCTTTCGTTGTTTGTGGTGTCAGGAAACCAAACCAAAGAGAGAATGATATTGTCCAGATATTTTGGCCTGCGGTCCTCTTACTCTCATTAGATGTGTGAAAGGCCTTGACCCTTGAATCCCAAACATCTGAGGGTATCACCTAAAAAAAAAAAATTACAGGATTCTGATCAGAGGTTATTTCCAACGGAATCTCTGAATTCTTATTTTTAAGGTCCTTTTTTCAGACTCTTTATATCTTTGCATGATATAAAAAAGGTGTTGAGACTCTGGAAAGAGTGCAGAGAAGAGCAACAAAGATGATTAGGGGACTGGAGGCCAAAACATACGAAGGACGGTTGCAAGAACTGGGTCATCTAGTCCATCCCCCTGCTCAGGCAGGAAACCCTATACCATTTCAGACAAATGGCTGTCCGGTCTCTTCTTTAAAACTTCCAGTGTTGGAGCATTCACCACTTCTGGAGGCAGGTTGTTCCAGGGGTTAATTGTTCTAACTGTCAGGAAGTTTCTCCTTAGTTCTAGATTGCTTCTCTCCTTGATTAGTTTCCATCTGTTGCTTCTTGTCCTGCCTTCAGGCGCTTTGGAGAATAGCTTGACTCCCTCTTCTTTGGGGCAGCCCCTGAGATACTGGAAGACGGCTATCATGTCCCCCCTCATCCTTCTCTTCGTTAAACTAGACACACCCAATTCCAGCAGCCGTTCCTTATATGTTTTAGCCTCCATAGAGATTCCTGATGTGTTGATAAGATTCTGGCTGGAGCTACAGTAAACACAAACCTCTCGGTGTTGGTGATCCTTAACGGCACCTGAACTCATATTCCAAGATGTGAAGAACACAGACTTGAAGTATAAAAATCGGATCAGGAGCCGCCTCTCCAACCTCAAGGACTCCAAGAATCCCGACCTCCGAAAGAATGTCTTGTGTGGAGTGATCACCCCCGAACAAATTGCAGTGATGACCTCAGAGGTGAGGTGGGGAGGCTAAAACAGTGGTTCTCAACCTGCGGTCTAGGGACCCCCGGGGGGGATCTGCGATGTCACGGGGGTCTGCGAAGGCTTTGAAGAAATGTTAAGCTTTAAATCTTCATTTAAGTCTTGGGGGTCCGTGGCCACAAAAGTTTATTTAAAGGGGGCCCACGGTAAAGAAAAGGTTATTTGAAGGGGGGGGAAAGGTTGAGGACCACTGGTTTAAAACATCTGTATTGGATCCATTCGATCTATTGCTGGGCTACGACAGTCCTCAGTAGTTTCCACCGAGAAGCAAAAGTACAGGTAGTCCTCGACTTACAACCACAGCAGAATCCGAAATGCCTGTTGCTAAGCGGGACAGTTGTTAAGAGAATCTTTGTCCCATTTTATGACTTTTCTTGTCACATGCGTTAAGCGAAACACTGCAGTGGTTCAGTTAGGAACACGGTTGGATGTACTCAGTGCATTTTGATATGAACAATTTTGTCCTGGTACTCATCGTTTCTTTGGTACTCAGCCACAAGCTACAGTCGTGGCCAAAATTGTGGAAACCTTTTGGGAAAAGTGTACAGTAGAAATGCCACCTTTCCACCCATTTTTCTTCCAATTTCTTTATAACTGCAGCCTTGTTCATTTAATAATACTATTTTACATTGCTTTCTGGGCGACCAGTCAACTCTTTGCACCATTATTTTAATTTTATTACGTTTTACAAGCTTGCAAAATGAAAGAACACAAAAAAACCCAACCCACTTGACAGCCATCACATAACACACTGACAAATGTCCTCCTCTCAGCTTCAATACAGGACATCAATAACTGAATCCTACTGTGATCTGATTGGCTCATGGCCA
>NW_015405901.1:0-2585 GCF_001527695.2 Protobothrops mucrosquamatus
ATCAAATGATACATTCAGTATATAGGTAATACATCAGAAAGCAATAATCCAATAATAGAAATCATTGATTACACATAGAAATGAAAAACAGAAAAGTTAAAGTTAACCTACCACAAGTGGAAGATTTATGGGTTACATTACGCTTTCCCAGCTGGGTTTGTACTTTGTATCTTTCTTAAAAGTTGCAAGTGTATTTTTTTTTCTGTTGTATCTTTCTTAAAACTTGCAAGGGCATATTTTCACTTTTGTATCTTTCTTAAAACTTGAATGTGTATTCAGAGGACTTTCAGAATACACTCTTTACTGTTTAGTTGCTGTAAAGATTAGTTCTCACATATTTAAAAAAAATGGGCTGAGCTCAGAACAATAAATGGTTTTTTTTTGAAGTTCTAAAAGAGGCCTAGATTGCCAGGCTAAAATGCTAATATCACCTTTACTTAAAAGCTAATAATACTGAAGCCTAAATATCCAAAGGTGCTTTTTCCAAAAGGCAATACAATACAGTTGCCTTTTAGAAAGATCAACTGGAGGACAACCAACATCGTCTTTGAAGATGTTTTGCTTCTCATCCAAGATGCTTCTTCAGCTCTGACTTTCATTCTCCACCCTCTAGTCAGAGCTGAAGAAGCTTCTTGGAGGAGGAGAGAAAAGTCTTCAAAGAAGAACAAGAAAGTCCAGTTGCCTCTTGAAAAAGCACCTTTGGGACGATCAATATACATTTAACTTTTTTTTTTCCTCTTCTCCCTTTGACCTTTGGTTTATTTTCTCCATGCCTTGACACCGAAATGGAAGACAGGCATGGAAGGCACAGGAAAACTACATTCATACACATACATTCAGTTTTGCAGCTACTGTGATTGTTGGACGAGTAGGCACAAAAACAGTCAGGGAAGTGATTGAAGATTGGGAAATGGGCCTCTCAGTCATCAGGAATGCTCAATTATCACCAGCTTATCAGGTACTTAGGAGTGTTTGGCAACACTAGGAAACAATAGCCAACGACTTAATAGCCAGCCATCCTAATCAACATTTAAAAAGTCTCACACAACAGGCACTACACACACACAATAGCCCCCTCTATGCACTGAGGATTATTTGCATTTGCTCCCTCGTGATTTTGCAATGTAATTTTATTTTCTCCTTGCCTTGAAACTGAACTGGAAGATAGGCATGGAAGGCACAGGAAAACTACATTCATACACATACATTCACTTTTGCAGCTACTGTGATTGCTGGACAAGCAGGTACAAAAACAGCCAGGGAAGTGATTGTGGATTGGGAAATGGGCCTCTCCTCACTCAACAGGACTGCTCAATTATTGCTAGCTTATCAGGTACTTAGGAGACAGAGGCTTTGGCAATACAAGGAAACAACAGCCAACAACTTAATAGCCAGCCATCCTAATCAACATTTAAAAAGTCTCACACAACAGGCACTACACACAGAATAGCAGTGAGGGTTGTTTCCATTTGCTCGCTCATGATTTTCCCAGCAGGAATGCCTCAAGGCAAGTAGGAAACTTTGCAGCTGAAGGAATGACAGGGAGAAAATAACTTAGCCCACAAATGACCCCCCTCAAGGCTCTTGTTTCCTTTATAGATCAGTGGGAGTTGTAGTCCCAAAAGGAACAAATGATTCTGTACCGGTAGTCCTTTGGTTATGACCTCCAATTGAGCCCAACACTTATGTTGCTAAGTGGAGCGTTTGTTACGTGAGTTTTGCTCCATTTTACGATCTTTCTTGCCACAGTTGTTAAGTGAATCTTTGCAATTGTTCAGTTAGTGACACGGTTATTAAGTGGCTTTTTTTTTGCTGTTATCCAACAATACGAATCATAAGTATTTCAGCCAAAGCAAACAGTATTTCTTAAAGTCAAGTCTTTTTATAGGGTACAGAAACCAACGATACATTCAGTATATAGATAATACATCAGAAAGCAATAATCAAATAATAGAAATCATTGATTACACATAGAATTGAAAAACAGAAAAGTTTAAGTTAAAACCTACCACAAGTGGAGGATTTATACATTACGCTTTCCCAGCTGGGTTTCTACTTTGTATCTTTCTTAAAAGTTGCAAGTGTATTTTTTTTCTTTTGTATCTTTCTTAAAACTTGCCAGTGTATATTTTTTACTTTTGTATCTTTCTTAAAACTTGCATGTGTATTCAAGGACTTTCAGAATACGCTCTTTACTGTTTAGTTGCTGTAAAGGTTAGTTCTCACATATTTAAAAAAAATGGCCTGAGCTCAGAACAATAAACGTTTTCTTGAAGTTATAAAAGAGGCCTAGATTGCCAGGCTAAAATGCTAATATCACCTTTACTAAAAAGCCAATAACATTGAAGCCTAAATCCAAAGGTGCTTTTTCCAAAAGGCAATAAAATCCAGTTGCCTTTTGGAAAAATGAACTTGAGGACAACCGTGACCTGGAGGATTGAGAATCTCCATATAAAATGGAAGCCAAAAATTCCAGATAATATAATTGAACATCGGTCCAGTTCATTCCACAAAATGTAAGCCTCTCCAATTTCTTACTGAAGCAAAATTTGAAGGAGCAAATACTTTTAGAGGCCCAACCAAAT
>NW_015405901.1:12175-14074 GCF_001527695.2 Protobothrops mucrosquamatus
GGGAGCTCCCACCCTCTGGAACGAACTGCCCCCAGAGATCAGGGTGATCCCTGATCTCCCTTCCTTCCGCCGCGCCCTCAAGACATGGTTGTTCCAGCTTGCGGGACTGGCCTAAGGGATTTTAAAGGGGTTTTAATTACTTTTAATCAGATTAGTTTAAATATTTCTTTTTAATTAATTTTAATAGGTGTATTGTATGCTTGTATTTTATCCAATTGTTAGCCGCCCTGAGTCCGCAAGGAGAAGGGCGGGATATAAATGTAATTAAATAAATAAATTAAATAAATAAATAAATGTGGGGACCTTTCTTCAGAGGTTGGTGTGACTTTGAAGGCATGAAAGCCAAGGATGCATTTGTCAGCAATGGCCCAAAATTCATTCCTCGCCCCCCTCCTCCCCGTCCTGTTCACCAGTCCTGCACTGTCTCTCCATCCCAAACAGGCTTTGATTTGCGGGACTGCATGTTAGAACAAGGCCCCGTTATTTATCTAGGGTCTTGCAAGATAAGACAAACCCAGTGAACTACTTTCTAATCTATTATATTGCTGCGAGCTGAGCCTGTGTGAATAGTATAAGCTCTGTTGCATCCACCCAAAATGCCAATAAAGGAGAATATTCGTAGCTCCGGGTTGAATGGTGGGGGCGCCCTTTGAGCTTGGTGTTTTTCTCGCAAGACGTTTCGTGACCCGGCTAGGTAACATCAGCGCTAGAAGGAAATGGGGCTTGTGGAGAGGAGGAGGAAAGGGGGGGAGGAGGAGGAGGAGGACTGTGGGGTCCTTGGTGCTCTCTGAGCTGGGTTGTTTTCTTGCAGACATTTTATTACCCAACTAGATAACATAATCAGTCTTGGAAGGGAGTGGGATTTGTGGAGAAAAGGAGGAGGAGGAGGAGGACTGTGGGATCCTAGGTGCTCTCTGAGCTTGGTGGTTTTCTTGCAGACGTTTGATGACCCAACTAGGAAATATCATCAGTGTTGGAAGGGAGTGGGATTTGTGGAGAGGAGGAGGAGAAGGACTGTGGGGCACTTGGTGCTCTCTGTGCTTGGCGGTTTCCTTGCAGATGTTTCATGACCCAAACTAGGTAACATCATCAGGGCTAGAAGAGGAGTTTGCGAGGAGTTTGCGAGGAGGAGGAGGAGGAGGAGGAGGAGGGGGAGGACTGTGGGGCACTTGGTGCTCTCTGAGCTTGGTGGTTTTCATGCAGACCCAAAGGTGCTTTTTTCAGGAGTCAACTGGACTTCCTTTGTTTTTCTTTGAAGACATTTTGCTTCTCATCCCAGAAGCTTCTTCAGTTCTGACTGGATGGTGGAGAGTGGAAGGATTTATACTCCTTGCAGACAGCTAGTCATTTGCCTTCTTTTAGAGATGGTGGGGGTTTTTTTTCCTGTCCACCATCTAATCCAGTGGTTCTCAACCTTCCTAATGCCGCGACCCTTTAATACAGTTCCTCATGTTGTGGTGACCCCCAACCATAAAAGTGTTTTCGTTGCTACTTCGTAACTGTAATTTTGCTACTGTTATGAATCGTAATGTAAATATCTGGACTCTAGACTCCAGAAGATAGAACCGTCCAACAAAAGGAATTCCACAACTACAGGTAGTCCTCAACTTACGACCACGACTGAGCCCAACCTTTCGGTTGCTAAGCAAGGCAGTCGTCAAGTGAGTTGCGCCCATTTTACGACCTTCCTTGCTGCAGTTGTTAAGTGAACCACTGCAGTTATTAAGTTAGGAACACAGTTGTTAAATGAATCTGGCTTCCCCATTGACTTTGCTTGTCAAAAGATTGCTAAAAATAATCCCGTGACCCTGGGACACTGCAACCGTCATAAATACAGGCCAGTTGCCAAGCATCCACATTTTGATCACGTGACCAATTGAAGGAAAAGCAGCAAGAGAA
>NW_015405902.1:0-2585 GCF_001527695.2 Protobothrops mucrosquamatus
CTTTAGAATCTGTAGAATGCAAAACCAATCATAAATCCCAAGAAAACAAATCAAACAATGAGGTAGGGAGTGATGAGAAAAAAGATAAACTGAAACAACAATTAGGAGATGCAGGAAACATATCCACGGACAGGCATAAAAGTCTAAAATGCTTATATACAAATGTTCAAAGATTGAGGAACAAACTAGAAGTAATAGTTCAAGTCTGTCCAGATCCTCCTGTATCCTAAGCCTGTCTTCTGGAGTGTTGGCTATTCCTGCCAGCTTGGTGTCATCTGCAAATTTGATGAGTTCCCTATCTATCCCCTCGTCCAGATCATTGATGAAGATGTTGAAGAGCACTGGGCCCAGAACAGAGCCCTGGGGCACCCCACTACACACTTCCCTCCATGTAGATGCGGTTCCATTGAGGACCACATGCTGAGTACGGCCGGTCAGCCAGCTATGGATCCATCTGGTGGTGATGCTGTCTAACCCGCATTTTTCTATCTTCTCAAGAAGTAGGTTGTGGTCTGCTTTGTCAAATGCCTTACTGAAGTCCAAGTAAATTATATCCACAGCATTCCTCTGGTCCACTAATTTTGTCACTTGGTCAAAGAATGTAATAAGGTTTGTCTGGCATGATCTGTTTTTGACAAACCTGTGTTGGCTTTTAGTAATGACTTTGTTTGCCTCTAGGTGTTCGCTGATTCGTTGTTTGATTATCTTTTCCAGAATCTTCCCAGGTATTGAGGTCAGGCTGATAGGTCTGTAATTTCCTGGGACCTTTTCCCCCCCTTTTTTGAAGATGGGAACTACATCAGCTCTTTTCCAATCCTCTGGTAGTTCCCCAGTGCTCCAGGTTCTCTGAAAAATATAGTTCAGTGGTTCTGAGATCACATCTGCCAGTTCCTTAAGAACCTTGAGGTGTAATCCATCTGGTCCTGGTGATTTGAACTTATCTAGGGTGGAGAGGTGTTCACTTACCATTTTCTTGCCTATCTTAACTTGTATTTCTATTTTGTTTTTTATGGCACTATTTTTGATAGGTTGGTTTGTTTTTTCCCTTTGTGTAAAGACAGATGCGAAAAACGAGTTAAATAGTTCTGCTTTCTCCCTGTTGTTTGTCACCTTTTTGCCAGTTCCACCCACTAATGGACCAATCGTTTCCTTCACTTTTTTCTTGTTTTTTACATGTTGAAAGAAGCTTTTTTTGGATAAAAACCTAGTTCTGGTCTTCAAAAAGATTTTAAATGCTGTCAGGGACACCTTGTGGCAAAGCTTGGTATAGCAAGTAAATACTTCTGTTAAAGCAGCGGTTCTCAACCTATGGGTCGCGACCCCTTTTGGGGTTGATTGACCATTTCACGGGGGTTGCCAAGCAAGGCTGTCCGCCATTTTTTTGTCCGCCATTTTTTTGTCCGCCATTTTTTTCCCCTTTTCCGGCGGGTGCCTTACCTCCCTTGGGCTGGGCCAGCTGGTGGTCTGCCTGCTCCGTCTCTGCCACTTGCCAGCTACGCCTCGGCACTCCCGGGCAGGGAAAGTCTTCAACTTACGACCGGTTGGGTAGTCCTCGACTTACGACCGGTTTAGTCCTTGACTTACGACCGGTTTAGTCCTCGACTTATGACTGGTTGGGTGTCGCGGCATTAAAAAGGTTGAGAACCACTGCGTTAAAGAGACCTGCTTACAGCCCAGATTTGTCCTTGGCACTATATAAGAGATAAAAAGTTGGGAGAACAGCTGGACAGTAAAATTGGTTTTTAGGAATTGTGGAGGTGAACATTTACTGACTTTCATCTAAGAAATAGCCTTTCTAAAGGACTATCTATAACTGTGTTAGAAATGGAGGAAGACCAGCAACAACTTAATTATAAACTCATACATGAAAAAATCCTTGAAGCTACTGAGATAATTAAATCCAGACTGAAAGACAAAGGTGCCAGCTTAAACCTACAAAATGAAACTCTGACTTCAACAAAAGAACCTATAATCCGAAAACCAACAGAGGTGGAAGAAATTAATATCAACACAGAGGACTTTAAAGATCAACAAATGCCAAGACTCAAATTATCTGACTTAGAAAAAGGAAATGAAGACTTAGCTCTCTGGAGAAGGCTCTAATGTTGGGGATGTTAGAAAGAAAGAGGAGATGAGGAAACTTCAGATGAAACCTCCGGAAGGCACAGGAATTTTGCAGTGGTGGTGGTGTCTTGGAAGGAGAAATGTATATAAATTTCAAAGTATATTTACTCATCATCAACCTGTCTCCTGTTTTCCATTTCACAGGGAATGCTGGCCTGTGTTTCCAAAAAGTAGGACTATGCCTTGACCCTCCCTGTCCTGAAGGCACATACCCTAAGGGAAGTCAGGATTGTGGTGCTCAATTGTGCTGTGGTAAGAAAATCTTCTCTAGTAGAGATGCCATAAATGTAGATTGGGATAATCTGCTTGATATTGTTTGCATTCACATATTATTGCAAAGCTTTGACATGAACAAGAAAAGGGTTTTTCAGGGAACACTGTGTAGGAAGAAGGGAAGGGGTTCAGGGGGCAGAAGAAACATTAAACCATTTTGATCAACCTATTATTTTATCTAATTTCTA
>NW_015405903.1:0-2585 GCF_001527695.2 Protobothrops mucrosquamatus
GGAGGGTTGAGGGGAAGGAAGGGGGAGGGAGGGAAGGAAGGAAGGAAGGAAAGTCTTACATTTAGGCAGGAAAAATCAAAGATATAAGTACAGATTGGGCGAGACCTGGTTCAAAAAACAGCAACTGGGAGAGGGACCTTGGAGTCCTAGTGGACAATCACTTGACCTTGACCCAATCGTGTGCAGCAGCAGCCAAAAAAGCTAATACAATCCTGGGTTGCATAAACAGAGGCATAGAATCAAGATCACGTGAAGTACTATTACCGCTTTATAAAACCCTAGACAGTCATCTGTCCAAGACGGTATAGGTTCTCCTGCTTGAGCAGGGGGCTGGACTAGAAGATCTCCAAGGTCCCTTCCAGCTCTATTCTATTCTACTTAACAACTGTGGCAACAAAGGTTGTAAAATGGGAGCAAAACCCACTTAACAACTCTCCTGCTGAGCAACAGAAATTTGGAGCCCCGTTGCGGCCGTAAGACGAGAACTACCTGTAAGGTTTTCATGTGGTTTTTTTTCCCAGGCAGATCCCAGAGAATGGTCACCAAATGGATTTTCAAAATTCTGCAGCAATTCGGAGAAGGCTCGCAAAAGAAGCCCTGGCTTTGATAGGATAAGGGCTTGGGAAAAAAAGGCCAGGGAAAATTCTGAATGAATTTTTTTTAACAATGAATTTTTTTAAAATGAATGATTTTTTTAAAATGAACGATTTTTTATTTTATTTTTTTAAAAAGAGAGATTTCATTATTTTAAATTGTCTACCAGATTTAAAAACTGCAGCTTCTAAAAATTGGGAAGCAATGATGCTGGTGGCCACTGCGTAAAGGCCCTAATTCTATCAGCGGGGGAAAAGATTTTGATTTCAGATGCCTTTTTTTTTTAAAGGGGAGTTGTTTAATTGTACTTAATGTGTCAATTAACATGCCAATTAAGTTGTGCTTCGTGTGCCAACCCCTTGCTTGAAACAGAATAATACCATTATTGTCACTTTGAATGTACACTGATCGGCATACATTAAAATGAAATTTCATGGCCTACAGCTCTCAACGGGCCAGCACCTCCGATCTACGCTCCATAAATATAACATAAATAAATAAAGAAGGAAAGAAAGAAAGAAGAAAAAAGAAAGAAAGAAAGAAAGAAAGAAAGGAAAGAAAGAAAGAAAGAAAGAAAGAAAGAAAGAAAGAAAGAAAGAAAGAAAGAAAGAAAGAAAGAAAGAAAGAAAGAAAGAAAGAATTATGCATATACGTACATACAGTAGTAGCCAAAATTGTGGAAACCTTTTGGGGAAAGTGTATTTTTAAAGTTTGATGGCTAATAACACCACTTTTTTGGGGGGAGTAGTACCATAAAATTATATATCAGTGGAAAGATAATTTAATCAAGAATGTAATACAACATAGTTTGTTCAATTATCTGTACTGTGTTCTATGAAAAGTTATAGCCAAATAACCAGAAAAAGGAAGCACAACTTGCTTAGGTTGATGTCAGGTAGCTTTCCTTCATCAGACTGTAGCCAATGAGAATGAGCGTTTAGAGAGCCAATCGGGTGTCATCTTGTTTTGGCACTGAGCCAATCAGATCACAGTAGGATCCAGTTATTGATGTCCTGTATTGAAGCTGAGAGGAGGACATTTGTCAGTGTGTTATGTGATCGCTATCAAGTTGGTTGGGGTTTTTTGTGTTCCTTCACTGAGTGAGCTTGTAAAACGTAATAAAATTAAAGTCACGGTGCAAAGAGTTGACTGGTCGCCCAGAAAGCGATATAAAATAGTATTATTAAGCGAACAAGGCTACAGTTATAAAGAAATTAGAAGAAAAATGAGTGGAAACTTAACCAAGGGTGGCATTTCTACTGTACACTTTTCCCAAAAGGTTCCCACAATTTTGCCCACGACTGTATATTATATGACACAGAGAAACAACACAGTCTAGTTCGGGTTATGTATAGATGTGCATGGCGAGAAAAACTAATCTTGCAAATTTACCAGACCGATGGCATATAGTGCATCTGATTCGTGGCTGCTTAATCCTATGTGGCTGAGAAGATAACTCAAGCTACTTACATTGTTTTCTTCTTGCACACTCACTTCTTTAAGGACTTTCCTTGTTCTTGGGCTTGCCATGGGCCTGAAGGAGAAAAACAATCGGTGTAAACAAGATTCAGACACCGTAGGAGTTTGCATCAGAATTGGGGCCACATGTTAAGTTAAGATGATTCATTGCTCATGTCTACTGTTGAAGGAAAAGTCTTCATCGTGGTTCAGTCCAAGCCGGGAATAAACAACATGGTGACTTCTTTAGAAAGAAGGTTGCAGTTTATTGGAGAGGAGAGCCAGACAGAAAGATGGCTGTGGAAGAAAAAAAAAAGAGCAAGCACATGTAGGGAGTGAGTTTTTATACCCTCTGGAGCCTTTTGCTTGGAGTTCTTCCTGTGGCATGAACTTTGACCTGAGTCTGAGTGTGCCCTTTGGCATCTATGGGTTAATCCTATTATGTCCTGTCTTAGAGTTTGGGTGGGGTATGTAGAGTTTAGGTGTCTTTGTCTTCCTAAATTTCTAGCTGGGGGCCTCCAACCTTCCTGAAT
>NW_015405904.1:0-2585 GCF_001527695.2 Protobothrops mucrosquamatus
GCTGAAATGGTAAAGATTTTGGGTATTTGAAGAATTAATTAAATGAATAATTTTTATTAATACGGAGGAGATGGATTGTTTAAGTTTAGAGTTTGGAGTTAGAGATATTAATATTTGTTTACTTGTATTTGAATATTAGCCTAGGTTTGGTTTGGGAAGTCCGGGGGGCGGGGGGATGGGATATAACATTGTGTAATATTTGTGATGTATTTCTTTTTTTTTTTATGATGAAAACAATAAAATTTTATATTGAAAAAAAAAAAAGAAGAAGCAACAGATGGAAACTAATCAAGGAGAGAAGCAACCTAGAACTAAGGAGAAACTTCCTGACAGTTAGAATAATTAACCAGTGGAACAACCTGCCTCCAGAAGTGGTGGATGCTCCAACACTGGAAGTTTTTAAAAAGAGACTGGACAGCCATTTGTCTGAAATGGTATAGGTTTTCCTGCCTGAGCAGGGGGTTGGACTAGATGACCTACAAGGTCCCTTCCATCTTTGTTGTTGTTGTTTTTGTTGTTGGTGTTGTTATTATTATTATTATTATTATTAGTCAACAAAATGCAAATAACTACAAGATTATTGTTAAGGAAAGATAGAATATGATACACAGATTGGCCATGGAAATGTGCCTCCATCCAAAAGTAAATGTGGACTCCATACTTATGTGCATAAATAGATAAATCAATAACAAATATTACATAACTTAACAGCTTTGTTGCTCATCAGAAATGCTACTTCTAAAATTTCTAAGCATTGCTTTAGAATTTTTAAAGTTAAAACCATAGAGTACCATCGATGTTGCTGCTAACATTACAGTAGTGCTATTTAGAATTAAAATCCTTGAAAAGAGAGTAAATTCTTTATTTCTCTCTGCAGATCCCATTCTTGTATTTGAAAAAGTGACATCTAGAAATGTGTATGTACGTTGGAGATAAAATGTACTTTTGTGATAATCCTTGGCAGCCTAAAACCTGGGCTTTATTTATTTGTTTTTCATCAATATGTATGCTGCCTATAACCAGAACTCTAGGTGGCTCACTCTTCTAAAAACATGAAAATCCACAAGACAGAAAAATCTATTAAGTTCTATATGCTGATTTACTATTCCAAAATATTTTTTTTAAAAAGGACTGCTTCCCTCCTTTTTTAAACAACAGAAGGATGAGGGCCATCCTGATCTCAACGGTCAAGTTGTTCAGCTGTAAGAAGGCTGTGATTCCATATGCTATCCAATGGTTCCTTGCCCCTTTGATCGTTTGGTTAACTGAGTATCTATCATCCCTCCTTCTGGTCAGACTAACAATAATGAAAAGATATGTGCTGAAATAAGACTGCATAGATAATATGGAAGCAGGGCAATTGAACTTGCTGGGATTTTATTGCTTAAGAGTTGTTTAAAAAGGTTGGTCACAGAAATAGCAATAGCATTTAGACTTATATACCACTTCACAGTGGTTTACAGCCCTCTCTAAGCAGTTCACAGAGTCAGCTTATTGCCCCCAACAATCTGGGTCCGAATTTTACCAACCTTGGAAGAATGGAAGGCTGAATCAACCTTGAACCAGTGAGAATCAAATTGCCAAACTGCAGGCAGCCGGCAGTCAGCAGAAGTAACCTGCAGTACTTCATTCTAACCACTGCACCACCATAGCTCTTTTAAATCTTTTAAATAAATAAATAAAATGGGAAGAGAGCTAAAAAAGAAAAATAAAATCTTATTGATGTTTTTACCATTGTTCCCCCCATGCAGGTGTACAAAACATTATTGAAACATTCTTTATTGGCCAAGTATGACACACAAAGAATCTGTCTCCGGTGCATAAGCTCTCATGCAAATAACAAAGTGATAAATCATAGATCATAAATCATAAGATACAATCATAAATCATAAGATAGAAATAACAAGTGATAAATCATAAGATACTAATAGGAGAAGATAGTAGGAAAGAGGAGAAGATGAGAAAGAGGAGAAAGATGGGAAAATGAGAAAGAGGAGAAGCTGAGAAGGATGATAGCAATACAGCCCTACTACTTGGGTAAATATATTTAGGCATCAGACAGTGCTGTAGGAATTAGATATTTAACAGAGTGATGACATGGGGAAAAACTATCTTTGTGTCTAGTTGTTTTGGCATGCAATATCCTATAGCGGGGAAAAGTTAAAATAGTTTATATCAAGTATGTGAGGGGTCTGTACATATTTTCTTAGCCCTCTTTCTAGCTTTTGCTGTACTCAGGTCCTCAATGGAAAGCAGGCTGGTTGCATTTGTTTTTGCTACAGTCCTATTTATCTGTTGAAGTCTATAATTGTCCTGTTTAGTTACTGTGCCAAACCAGACAGTTATAGAGATACAAGTGACAGACTTGATAATTCCTCTGTAGAATTATATCAGCAGATCCTGGGGCAATCACAGTTTTAAATTCTGTGACAGTAACTATTTCATAGCAAAATAAGTAAAAAAAATCTTGAATTCAGGAAAATATAGTCATAGATTTAGGCTTTGCAGAAAATCAAAATCAGACTGATGGTATCCCAGCCAGCCAGCCAGCCTTTTGTTAATTGTCATCTTAAACTGGAGTAGAT
>NW_015405905.1:0-2585 GCF_001527695.2 Protobothrops mucrosquamatus
GGTCTGGCCTAAGGGATATTTTAATCTGGTTTTTAAAACAATTTTAAAAAGAAATGGCCAATTAATATTTTGTTTTAATTACTTTTTAAATTTAGTATTTATTGTATTATGTATTGTTTTAAATGGCTGTAAGCCGCCCTGAGTCCGTTGGGAGAAGGGCGGGGTAGAAATTAAATAAAAGTAAAAGTAAAGTAAAAGTAAATTACCACGAGAAACCATGAAGTAAAAGAAATACATTTAGTGACCGTTTGAAGGGACCATTTTTCACATTTATGACCATTGCAGCATTCCCATGATCACCTGATCAAAATTCAGACACTTGTCAACTGACTCATGTTTATGACGGTCGCAGTGTCCCAGGGTCATGTGATCATTTTTTGTGACCTTCTGACAAGCAAAGTCAATGGGAAGCCAGATTCACTTAATAACTGTGCTACTAACTTAACAAGTGCCGTGATTCACTTAATAACTGTGGCAGTACTCACTTAGCAAATGTCTCACTTAGCAACAGAAATTTTGGGCTCAATTGTGGTCATAAGTTGAAGAATACCTGCGTGTTCTAAAAGAGCTCACAAGCCATTCCTATTAACTGCCATGCTAATGAAGGTAGAGAAGCTATATGGGTTACGGAAAATTACAAATAGAAATAGTTATAAGATAAGATAACCTTTATTGTCATTTTTTATACTGTGGGCACAATGGCACACATCAAAAATGAGATTTAGTTGCCCGCTCTCAAAGTGAAACACATACATGACACACACCTAAACATACTAAGAACAACATATGTATAGACCCACATCTGTACATATACGTAACAAATAAATATTAAATACTGTCAATCAAGATACTGTCCATTTTGAATATATAACGGAAGGAGGAAGCTTGAGAGTTCACAAGGTTAATGCTGTATGGAATGAAACTATGGCTGAATCTGGATGTTCTGCTTCGGATACCATGGAGCCCTCTCCTCCCAGAAGGTAGCAAGGAAAACAGGTCGTGAAGAGGACGTATAGTGTCCCAGATAATTTTACGGACCCTGCTCAAGCAGCGCTTCTGTGCTATGTCCTGGATGGGAGGGAGGGAACTGCCAATGATCTTTTTGGCCATTCTCACCACTCTCTGCATTTTTCTCTCGGTGTTTTTAAAAACACAGTGCGTTTAAAAAACCCAGCACATCACAATATTGCCCAAACATGCTGATACAGCAGAAAAGTGCCACAATTTCTAATTTTCTAACGGTTAGGAGAAATCAAGGGAGATTTACCTCTTTTCTCTCTGACCAAGGAAACCTTTGAAAGTTCCCGCACTGGCAAATTTGGACTCCCAAGACGGCAATCTTCAATTGACCGAAGAAAAACTATATAATGAAGTAGCTGACTTTCAGATAACATTTATATGTGGATATATGGATATGTGTATAGCCATATCTAGTTCACAGAGAGAGAGAGAGACAGACATATAGACACACACAGATGTGAAATTCTAGGAAGTTACTATATGCCCTCACTTTTAATCAGCAAATCACAAGTACTAATCATTTGTTGAAGTGGCTAGATTATTACAAGCCAGATTCACCTGTGGGATTTCTGCACTGATACTGTGATCTGAGTCTTGATAGCCAAACAGAAACGCACCAACCACATGGAAAAAGCAAGAAACAAGCCCCATGATTTAATTTGACCTCACAATTCACATTTCACATTTCAGTCTGGTGACAAGCCCATTGAAATCCTCTAGCATTTTTTTAAAAAAATAACTTAATTGCATAGCCTTTGTCAGATTGTGAACCGAAGTTTCACACAAAGGCAATTGGGTACGTGCATGCATGTGAACCTCAGTGAACACGTGCACGTGTGGCCGAAACATCATCCATATGGCTCTGCAATGCATCTTTGCTGTAATTATTCTGATAATATCCCCTCATTTAGCGTTGAGGTCAATTGGTCATGAGGAATGAGCTCCATGTTTCTGACATGACAGTAAATAAAAGGATGAGACAGTCCATTAACCTTTGTGATAACAGTTATTTATCAAAACATAAAACGAATTCCCTCCCAAACAGTGGCAGAACTCTTGAATGAGAAATGGGTTAAGCGTAATAAAAGCAGGTCTCCTTAGATAGTGGGTCTAGCTGTTTTTCCCAACCCAGGTGTGTTCGTACAACAATTCCCATAATGTCCAGTTCTTACTTAGCTCAGCTGACAATATTTCTGGTTCTTAACGCAATCTTAATGCACTTGGAAGATAGGGACAGTACATCACCGAAAATGATTATAATGTCAGTGTTTTTCCTTTACATCCCTCACTGCTTATTTAAAGTGTGTGCATACATCCTCTTCCCACTTGCATGAGCAATCTTGTTTGCACGAAGCATCCCAAAACCATTTATATTGTGCAATAAAATAAGGACTGGGGCTTAATTTTAACTAGCACCCATGCATATCTCTTGTTCCTTCCTTATAAAAGGATGAGTACACACATATAAGCATTTATTACTAAGAACTCTGAAGTGGATGGTCATTGCTTTCTTCCAGTGCTTGTTTCCACATGTGCACATCTGTATATCTTTCTCTATACTAATC
>NW_015405906.1:0-2585 GCF_001527695.2 Protobothrops mucrosquamatus
TTTTAAAAGTAATTTTAATCGGAAACACAGCTGGCAATATTTGGTTTTTAATTCGGCTTTTATTGGGGTTTATATTTTTGTATTTCTGTATCTTTGTATTTTGTGAATAGTATTTGTTTTTTAATATGCTGTGAACCGCCCTGAGTCCTATGGGAGAAGGGCGGTATACAAATTAAATTAACATAACATAACATAACATAACAGAGGGCAGGTGCTACTGCAGAGAAGATGCATTTCTGGGCATTATTTAATAAAGAAACGCAGAGCATGCCAATTCTGCCAGGCAGGCAGTCCTCAAGAAGCTAGCCCTAGGCCACGTATATCACCTAGAGATCTTTCCATGTTTAAAAGGGGTCTCCCTTCTTCTATAGCAAATAGGGATATTAGAAATTCTATCCAATATATTTGATGTCAAAGTTGTCTACTTGTCATTTTAAAGTTGTGTGTGTTCATTTATAATTTTAAAAAAACAGAGGCAGTTCAAAAGTAAGCCTTAGTCTCATATTTTATATCAGATTTCAAGAATTTGATGGGTTTAAAACTATGAATCTTCAGAAAGTCCACTGAGATAATATTTTAACTGGAAAAGAGATTTCAAGTAGCATGTTGGGATTTAACAATGAACCTTACTCAGTTTTAGCAATACATTTTCCATCAAGTAATTGCATTTTTCATGTGCAAGACTGCTTTCTTTAGTTACACTTGTCTGCATAAAATTATGCCTTGTCATGGGTTTTATATATATATAGCTGTACCCGGCCACGCGTTGCTGTGGCTCAGTTTTTACGTCCAACAGATGGTGCTGTTTTTGTTAAAAAAAAGCATGTTTTTACCTGTCACAGGTGTGACATCTATATAATATAGGTATATAAAAACACGCGCGTATTCGAATGCAACATTGTGTCAAAATTTCAAAGCAATCAGTGAAGAACTTTTGGAGATTTAAGATTTTGAACAAACGAACATTTACATTTTTATTTATATAGGTGTGTGTGTGTGTGTATGTATGTATGTATGTATGTCAGCTGGTACCAAAATTAGGCCCTTAAGAGCAAGATTTGGTTCTTCTGTCTTGGAAATGCTTTCAGAAAACTATCTGAGGGGCCTTCCAATATAAGTTCTGCTTAGAGACAAAGAACTTTAAAAAGAGAGCGCAGCAAAGGACTTTATTCATCTAATGATTCAACATGTCCAAGATTACCTAATTGCAATTTTTCCTTCTGTGTTGCACTTCTGTATTTTATATATCTGAACATGGATTCCTATATCTATATAGATGGTTGTAAAAAAAAGGAAATTACTGCCCTCTTTACTTTCCCATTTTTACCAAATAGTCCTCAATTTATAGCCAGTCATTGAGCGACCATTCAAAGTTACACAGCACTGAAAAAAGTCACTTATGATAAGTCCTCATACTTATGGCCATCACAGCAAGGTCACAGGATTAAAACTGAAGCACTTGGCAATCAACATTTATGATGGTTGCAATATCCTGGGATCATGTGTCAGATTCCTTTAATGACAGTGTGATTCACTTAACAACTGCAGTGATTAACTTAACAACCATGGCAAAAAGGTTGTAAAATCAGGCATGACTCACTTAATAACAATGTTGTTTAGCAATGGAAATTCTAATCCCGATTGTGGTCATACGTTGAGGACTACCTGTATATAAGTAGCCACTCTGCTTTCAGCTGCCAATCTCTTTTTTTACTTATTTAATCATACAGCCTTGTTTGAAATACTGAACAGCGCAGCAAATAATATTTTCAGAACTTTGGGGCATACAGAATGCTTGCACTCTGTTAATTTGACACTTGACCCAGATCTGCTAAGGATTATATTACAGTACATCTAACATTATTCTGATTTATAAAGGTGGATGCATCTATATATTGCGTTCAAAACAAACCGGGTGTTTTGAATGCAGTATGTTTTGCATTCAAACAAGCTTGTTCTATTCTTATAGATAAAGAATATCAGAAAGAAGGGCTGGGCACATCACTGACCATCCTGGATCTTAGAAAATCATCTTTCTGGTCTCAGAATGAGGGCATTCCAGGAGGGAAAAAAAATACTTGCCTTTCCAAGGAAATTTTCTCCACTTTTAGCTGTGCACTGTATTGTCCAAACACCAGCACAGGCAACTGTAGACATGCCCTAAAATCCCCAGACGGTCCCTCTCCACCACCTCACCAGATTGAATCAGGAACACACAAGCACATGCATGTTTATCTTCTTCAGTTTTTCCATCCCCCAGGTCATGGTGATTATTGCTGGGCAGGAAGGTGAAATTTTAAAATTAAAACTTCCCAAGGCTCATACCAAAGGAGATGGAGGCGAAAAACAAACAAACGGTGCTTGCTTTGCCCAATTGGTGCACCGCGCAACGCACATCCTCGTGATTCTTGTTGACGAAAGGAAGGATGGTTTTGCAATCAAAGCAGGGTCAATGTACATATGCTAAAAGGATTGAGGCTAACTTCAATGGAGCCCATATTCCATGTCCACCCGCTGGAGCCACCCCTGCCTGGAATCAGGTTTCAACTCTTTTCTTTTTGTCTGTTTGCTTCTGTGAGCCCAGT
>NW_015405907.1:0-2585 GCF_001527695.2 Protobothrops mucrosquamatus
CTGAGTTAATAAAAACCGTTGTACCATGCCGGTCTGGTTATTGCCTATGAAACCCACTACACAATATGCACAATCATTAAAATATCATATTGAGAAGCTGTGAAAGCCTGATGGGACATATAGTAAGTAAAATCAGAGTGTGCAAAGTAAAATATCCCAAACTGAATGATCCACCCACTTTGTCATCTCAGGTTTTTTTAATGGACAAAGAAAAACTGGACAGGCAGAAGAAATGTTCTTTTATGATTTTTTTTAAAATTTTTCATAAAAAGTAAAATATTCCAAGCAACAACAAGACAACACATAAAACAGTGAAGAACATCACAAAAGTAAGGAACTTGCTGATTAGGATTCTTAGCTGTGCTGGTAAGATAATTAGAGAATACAATATAAGGCAAAATTATGGGTAGGCGCCGAAAACATAATTTGTTTTGGGCTCCATTTTGAAAAGCAGATTGATTTGATTTGAATGGCTTTTAGTCAAACTTTGCTTCCCCACAGGTTGAAAAATAGAGGCTCGCAAAGTGTTTCTTTGTCTTTCCACACACTTTTTGAGAAAAATGAATGTTGAATTGCTTGAGGAAAACTATAGTTTTCTGCTTATTGGCAGAATTGGATCAAATTTTCCTTTTGAATAAAGGCTGTTTTGCAGGGCTGCCATTAAAGGAGTAGTGGCAGGCCAGAATTAGAATTAGTCTCTTCCTCTGCCATTAGAATAACCTGAAAGGCTCTATGGCGCATGTGTCAAAAGTGACATGCCAAAACATTTTGGGGACACACCAGTATTAACCAACACCTGACAACAGCTCTTCTCGAAAGCAAGTCCCGTTCTTGAGCAATTTTCAGAGGTCACTGAGGCTGCGCAAGAATGGGGTATGCTCTCCTGCAGCCTCCAGAAGTCACACAAAAAGGCCAGGCTCTTGAGTGGCCTCTGGATTCTCTGAAAATTGTGTGAGAAATGGGTGTGCTTTGCACTGTTTTCAGAGGTGGCAGAAGAGCATTCTCTGAAGCCACTTCAAGAACAAAGGCCTCATATGATCTGGAGCTGCCTCAGAAAGAGACCACTGCCTGAGGTTAAGTGGCATCCATCAGATCTTGGGGAATCCCACACCCATAGCTGGACTATTTTTTTTAATTAAAAATGAATATGTAAAGAATCATTTCTCTTTTGTTTGAGGTCAGTTGGGGATATCAGCAAAATCAAGTCAGGAATTTTCTAAATTTTTGACACACTGAGCCCAAACGGTTCACCATTACTGGCTTAATTCATTTTGAAGGAGGTGCAGACATATTTACTACTATTGCAAGAGCCTGTAGCTCCACCAATGCATAATCCACCCTTTCTAATTATCCAGCTGGTGAGATGCCCAAAGAAACTGTTAAATACTTAAAATGTTTCAGAATTATTATATCTAGATCACTTTTAATTAGTTTCTATTCTTCCCTGTCTTAAGAGGCATTGCAGTTCCTTCTTCTGTATAATCTGCTATCATGTCTGCATTGCAAAGAAAAGAAGAATGCTGATATAATGAATGGAGTTTTCTGACAAATTACTGGAAATGTGTTCTTAATTAAATGGTTGTAAACCAGATCCTCTTTCATAGACTATCAAAACCACTCCAAAACTAGGCCCATGAAAACAAATGCAATGTTTGTAATGTTATCAGATGTATTTAAAGAACTTATATTAACTGGGCTTTTTTTTTTAAAGGATCTTATGCAAAACAAACATAACATTTCAACAGAAGGATTACTCTGAAACTTTTTTTTACAACATTATTGCATCTCAAAGATCTGGTTACAGCTGGATGAAGATTTTCAGTAGAAAATAAAGCTCAGGGTATGAAAAGGTTTCTCTTGTTATATATTATATTTTCCATCTTTCTGCATTTCTTTTCTGCCACTTACTCTCTGTTGTATCCAGTATCATTTGGGGATTTCTTTCCCTATTATACAATGACCCCAACCAATCAAGGACCACATCGTGAACTTAATGACATCACAGAAACAGTCAGATTCAATTATATGGCAATGTCTTGAGGGCAAATGAAGTTTACTCTGCACTCACTCTGAAAGACTGAAGCTGTGTGTTTGTGTGCCTCTGTGTACACACTCCACAATACTACATAGTGTGTAGATAGCCATCAATGTCAGACTAAATGGAGACAAAGGCAAACATGATTAAAATGGTATAATTATTATAGTTACAGTAGTAACCAAATTGCAGCCATAATAGATCAGCCTTTCTGAGCGAGTGGGAAATATTCTTCAGAATTTATACCCAAAATTTTCCTGCTCTTTTATAAAAAAAACCCACAAAAACTTGATTTTTTTTTTCTTATTTCTAACACTATTCATGTAGGTTTATACTGATTGGTTGTTTACGTCCTCTACATTTTTGCTCTCCGGTTCACATAAATCCTCTAAGTTAGGCTGGAATTTTCCAGGTATGAACTGAGATCTCATATAGTAGTCCTCGACTTACGACCACAATTGAGCCCAGCATTTATGTTGCTAAGTGAATTTTGCCCCATTTTATGACCTTTCTTTCCACAGTTGTTAAATGAATCATTTCAGTTGTTAAG
>NW_015405908.1:0-2585 GCF_001527695.2 Protobothrops mucrosquamatus
CGAGGTCTACGAACCCTGCCGCAACCCGGGCGGACCTGAACACAGCGCTCAGCACCCCGAAAAGCGGCTGTACCAAACCGGGACCAGCCTGCGCTTCACCTGTGCCACCGGCTACCTGCTGCTGGGCAACGCCGTCGTCCGATGCCTGCCTGGGCACCCCTCGCACTGGAGCGGTCCTCCCCCACTTTGCAAAACTGGTAAGTGTCCGGGGTGGCATGGTGGGTCAAGGATGAGGGTCAGCCGCCAGCTCCGGCATCCTTTACACGGAGTAGGCGGATCCCACTTACTAGAGGTAGCCCCCAACTTAGGACGGTTCATTTAGTGACTGTTCAGAGTTACAGCGACACCGGAAAAAAGGGACTTATGACCGTTTTTCACACTTAACGACCGTTGCAGCATTCCCCAGGGTCACGCGATCAAAATTCAGATGCTAAGCAACCGGCTCGTATTGATGACGGTTGCAGCGTCCGGGGGGGGGGTCACGTGATCCCGCTTTTGCGACCTTCCGACCAGCAAAGTCAACAGGGGAAGCCAGATTCACTTAACGAGCATGTGACTCGCTTAACGACTGCCGTGATTCGCTTACCAGAAAAATGGTAAAACGGAGCAAAACTCGCTGAACAAATGTTTCACTTAGCGACATCAGTATTGGGCTCAATTGTGGTGGTAACTCGAGGGCTATTTGTGTTTATTTTTTAATGGATTTAATTTTATTTAATTTTATTTGTTTATTTTTATTTATTTAGTTGATGATAGATAGATAGATAGAGAGATAGAGAGATAGAGAGATAGATAGACATAGACATAGACATAGACATAGACATAGACCAGGGGTAGGCAACCTTGGCTCTTTTATGACTTAATAATAATAATAATAATAATAATAATAATAATAATAATAATAATAATAATAATAATAATAATAATAATAATAATAATAATAATAATAATAATAGTAAAGTTGGAAGGGACCTTGGAGGTCATCTAGTCCAACCCCCTGCTCAGGCAGGAAACCTATACCATTTCGGACAAATGGCTGTCCAGTCTCTTCTTAAAAACTTCCAGTGTTGGAGCATTCACCGCTTCTGGAGGCAGGTGGTTCCAGTGGTTAATTGTTCTAATTGTCAGGAAGTTTCTCCTTAGTTCTAGATTGCTTCTCTCCTTGTTTAGTTTCCACCCGTTGCTGGAAACTAATGACTCGTGGACTTCAACTCCCAGAATTCCTGCTGAGGGGAAAGGGAGAGATTGAGCTCAGGAATTCTGGGAGTTGAAGTCCACGAGTCATAAAAGAGCCAAGGTTGCCTACCCCTGACATAGATGGATGGATGGATAGGTAGGTAGGTAGGTAGATAGGTAGGTAGGTAGATAGGTAGATGATAGATAGATAGATAGATAGACAGACAGACAGACAGACAGACAGACAGACAGACAGACAGACAGACAGACAGAGATAGATAGATAGATAGATAGATAGATAGATAGATAGATAGATAGATAGATAGATAGATGATAGATAGATAGATAGATAGATAGATAGATAGATAGATAGATAGATAGATAGATAGATAGATAGATAGACAGACAGACAGACAGACAGACAGACAGACAGACAGACAGACACCAGCAAAGCTGGCTGGGGAATTCTGGGAGTTGAAGTCTGGGCTCTGAGAATCACTTTGGGAATTGCCAGCTCGCTAGGCTCCTCCGTAATGCCGCCCTCTGCTTCCCTTCCAGCCTCCCGCGATGAGTTTTATGCCAACCCGAAACTGGACGGTAAGACTGGGAGGGGGGTCCTAAAGACGGCCTTTGCCCACCCTGCTGCTGCTTTCTTCTGCTCGGGGGGGCGTGCAGGATCTGACATGCCCCAGAGGTCAACCCCTTTAGGGCTGAGTTTTTGGGGTCTCACTCGCCCCCCTCCCTCTGCTGCCTTGCCCTCCAAACTCACCCTCCCGCTTCTTCCTGCAGCTGTGGCCAAGGTGATGCCAGCCAGGGACCCCTGGCAAGGGTCCAGCGTGGCTTTTGCCATCTTCCTCCCGGTGGCTGTCATTGGGTTCCTTCTGGGCACCGTCTACCTGTACGTTTCCAGGTGAGCGGCGGTGGCTGGGTGGGAGAGCTGACCGGAGGGGGGGTACACAGCCCTCCCCCTCACGTGTCTTGACCCCAGTCTCCTTCCCTCCTCGCTGGCTGCCCAGGCATCAGGGGAAGTCATCGCTGCCGGCACCCCTGTCGACGTCACAGTCCTACGACCACATCCGAGGCGATGCGGCTTTTGACAACCCCACGTATGAGACTCGAGTAAGTGGGTGCCCCTCGCTTTCCCCGCTGTGCCAGAGAAGGAGACAGTAGGGCCAATGGAGTGGGGTAGAGGGTCTTATATATAATAATAATAATAATAATAATAATAATAATAATAATAATAATAATAATAATAATAATAATAATAATAATAATAATAATAATAATAATAATAATAATAATAATAATAATAATAATAATAATAAAAATTGGAAGGGACCTTGGAGGTCATCTAGTCCAACCCCCTGCTCAGGCAGGAAACCCTATACCATTTCAGGCAAATGGCTGTC
>NW_015405909.1:0-2584 GCF_001527695.2 Protobothrops mucrosquamatus
GAGGGGGGTGATTTACTATAAACACCGCTCTGACTCTTTCAAATTTTTCATCTTCATAAATGGCTCTTTCCTGGTTCCCCCATTCTGATACTATTATTAGCTAACTTAAACATTTGTTATTTATTATGCTTATTGGGTGACTCTTTTGATAATTAAAAACAGCAACCTACTTTACATTTTCCCACAGTTTCATTCTTTTCTTTTTATTTGAAAGACATTTTTATTAGCTATTTTCATAAGGAGACAATAACATAAAAATATTATGGTTCATCAACAATAAAAGATGTAGCAAAAGAAAACGAAAATAGTACCAATAGTAATAGATGCCTTGGGTGCAATATGAAAATAACTGAAGCACCACTTGAACACCATTGGCATTGACAAAAACACCATCAGTCAATTGCAAAGGGCAGCTTTACTCGGAACAGCTTATATTCTGCGACGATATTTCAACAACATCAAACATATATATTTGCCTATCTTAGTTCCCTTTTATCCTATCCATTTATGCCTATCCCTTTTATCCACCTATTATACAATAGGTGTATAAAAATGCCAAATCCAGCAAGAACATCTTGTGGACTGTTATTATTATTATTAGCATAAAGAAAGGTAAATCTCCCCTATTATTTTAGGAACTCTCAGACATCAAAAACTTTTTGCCAGTGACTTTTTAATTTTGAACTGTAATATTTAAGAATCTGCATATTTTTTTCAGGGTTGAACTATCACCTTTCCTATCAGCAATAGTCTGACAGTGGTGCTCATACAGTATTCTATCAAGTTTGACTTGCAGATATTATAGTATAGGGGTGTCAAACTTGCAACGTCATGTGATATGTTGCAACACATTGCAACTTTTTTTCCATTGCCAGCAATGGGGTGGGTGCAGTTTTACTACGATGCATCCGGCCCGTGGGCCGGCAGTTTGACACCCCTGTTATAGTAGAATAGTAAGGAAAACACACAGAAAGAGAGAAGCATCTGATATTTACTCTCAATATTGTAGCTGATCTTTTAGTCATCTATTTCCTCAGAAAATTATTCTTCTAAAAGAAGCCACAGAAAAGAAAGTCTCTCTGGAAATTCTCCCCAACCAATTATTTAATCCTAAAGTTCAATAATTCTACCAACTATACACAGCGCAAGTGAAATGAAAACAAGATGGATAACAATATCATTAAGTCTTTCTTCTTCCTTTCAGATAAAGCTGATGTCTTTCCTACAAGAAAAGAAAAGAAAATGGGTTTACCCAGCCAAGCTAAATCAGCATTAAATCATGGTTTGCTAAATAAGTGATCTAATTTACTCATATTGCTACATAATACATTAGTAAAACAAAATTGATAAGACACAGGTAATTCTTGCTTACTGACTGGCTCATTTAATGACTATCCAAAATTAATGACAGTTAAAAGAGAAAAAACACTTTTGCAATCAATTCTTGCATTTATATTCATCACAGCATCCTGTACTCAAGTCATCTCTATTTGGGCACTTTGCAACTTGTTTGCATTTATGGCCATCGCAGCATCCCATGATCATGTTCACATTTTTGCAATTGCCTTACCACAAGCAAAATTAATGGAGAATACAAAAGTGAAATCACAAATCACAAACATGTGATGTCTTGCTTAACAACAATGCTGATATACTTAACAATAGAAGCAGAAGTAGAGTCTTAAGCCTGGTGCAGTCATATGATTATTTTTTTTTGCTTGATGACAGAGTTGCCAGTTCAAATTATGGTCAATAAAAGAGGACTATCTGTACATACCAGCTTAGTGTTTTGTATGAGCAAGTGCCACTTCGTTGGCATATTATAAACAAATATCTCTAAAACTTTTATCAAGGAAAGTTATTTCGTACCAGAGGTTCTGTTGGAACCTGTTTGATCGTTTCCCACAGAATTGCTAGAATTGCTAGAAAGTGATATAAGAATTAACCAATCAAAGCTTGCTTTAGAAATAATTTGAAATTTAAGAAAAGTTCCATACAATCTAACTGTTCTTCATAGCAGAAAGTGATTGGTAACCTCATGGTGTATGTTAGCTGAAACTGATGCTTCATGATCCTTTAAATATCTGGAGAACAGCCCCTTTTTAAGATTCTAAAAAATAAATTTAAGAGTATGCATGTGAATATTTTTGACTGATGCTTTAATTAACTAATTAAAACTCACATTTATATATTACCCATCTCATAATGACTCTGGGCAATGTACAGTCAAAAACATATCCATTAAAAAACAAAAGTGAAAACCCAGGACTAATACATCCATCACAATAAAATTCTTGTAAAACCAGATCTCTAAGGCCCATTTAAAAGCAGGGTCAGCACAACATAGATGTCCAAAGAGATACTGTACAGAGACAGCATGTCATCTAGATCAGTGGTTCTTAACCTTTTTGAATGAATCGCCCCCTTGAGCCAATGAGGAAGTTGTCATCGCCCCCCTCCCCCAACATAACCTCTCAATCACAACTTTGCAATACTGCAGACCTCTTAAAATGTGAAATGAATTTATATAAACTTTCATTTCTCTCCCCCAGAATAAAGTTAATAATTTTGTGGATGTGAGGGC
>NW_015405910.1:0-2584 GCF_001527695.2 Protobothrops mucrosquamatus
AACAAGATATGTCTTGCTACAATGGAAAAAGCAAGCTAGAAAGCAATATTGTGCCAAAAATTATCACGATATTTTTCTGTCCTTTTATAAAAGGATTCTGGCTTTCTATTTACCTGGGCAACTTCAGAAGTGCAACCAAGCCTTATTTGCTAATATATAACAGCAATAACACTTTAGAAGTAATTAACTAAAAACAGGGGCATCATGTTCTTAAGGCCAAACTGGATGTTCACTTAAAAAAATCTAGAAGGCACAACAGTTGCAAATTTGGTTGGAAATACAGTAAAGGAGAAGCTAAAAATTAAATACCTCCTATGAAAAACAACAATGGGTTATCTTTTTATTTATTCATTTGTATCCCATCTTTATTATTTTTACAAGTAACTCAAGCTGACAAACATATTTAACACACGTCTTATTTTCCCCACATCAATAAACCTGTGAAGTGGGTTTGACTGAGAGAGAGTGACTGGTCACCCAGCTGGCTTTCAAAGCTAAGGCAGGACTTGTCCCGCTTTTGAACCTGGTGCCTTAACCACTAGACCAAACTGGCTCTTTAATAATAATAATTACTAAAATTATTAAATTATTCAAATTGAATAACTGTTTCATATTATTTGGACCAACTGACCAATCCAATATGGCAGTGATTCTGAATCTGAGGTCCACGGACCCCTGGGGGGGGGGGGCGATGCCATTACAGAGAGTCCGCGAAGGCTTGAAAAAATGTTATGAGGTAAATCCTGAATTACGTCTTGTGGGGTCCAGGGCCATGGTCAGTGGCCACAAAAGGTTTTTAAAAGAGATCTGCGGTAAGAAAAAAAAAAGGTGGAGGACTACTGCAATATGGGATGGAAAGGATTAGTGCATCCATTTTTGCCAGGCATGTTAAATATTTGTAGCAAAATAATTTTTATTCTTAATCTTTTTCATGTACTATTTTCTTATTCTAGTCTAGAATAGTAACCAAATATCTACAAAAATCTTAATAATATGGTAACTTTTGCATACTCATGCATAAATGCTACTCTCATGCATATGCGAACAAAGATAAAGTTTAGTGTTTTTCAAATTTGGCAATTCCAAAGTTGCAAGATGTATGCAACTCCCAGAATTCCTGGATGGGGAATTCCTGGATGGAATGCTGGTAGGAATTCTGTGAGTTGAACTCCAACAGATTTTGAAGTTACCAAGTATGAAAAACACTGCTATAGATCATTATCTCAATTAGGAACTTGTTGCTCAAGACCCTACAATAATTACAGTATCCCATAACTTTTCCTCCTTTTCGGTTTTTGCTAATTTGGTCATTAATTTAATGCCAGGCATCAAGTGTTAACTCTGAATTTATAACCCAAGCTAATGATGCAAAAGCAATGACCAAATTAGCCTCTTCCCAGCTTCTTCTTACAAGATGAGATGTTCATTCAGGCCTCATTATTATCGAGCACTACAATTCTCTTTAATATATACTCCACTTCTGTGCATTCCATAATAATAACTAACAACACTGATACAGTAGTTGTTCAAATTCCTGTGTTGTAAATTACATTGAACGGCGTTACAAAATTGTTCAAGAACAACAATTTAAAATTTCACCTACAACAGTATTATATGTTGGGCGTTGCAAACCTATTTAATATGCTAGTATCTGGTGTCATGTATATGTATGTTTCCATGCAAAAATTTGGGCCTGTCTAACCCATGGCCTGCGGATCACATGCAGCTCTAGACAACTAGTAATGCAGCCCCGTAAGATTGTAAAGTTTTACATTATTATGTGATTTATAGACATCTATCTATCTATCTATCCATCCATCCATCCATCCATCCATCCATCCATCCATCCATCCATCCATCCATCCATCCATCCATCCATCCATCCATCTATCTATCTATCTATCATATGGCAATGTTACATTAGCCAGGAGATTACAATGCTAATATAGAGTAGTTATTTGGCTGCCTTAAGATTGCTAAGCTTCACTTCACGCTCTTGCGCTATCTATGGTGCATGACAGGAGGCGAGCTAGCTCCACACCAGAAAGGCAAACAAATGGCATCTTGCAAGGTCATTTGAGGCTTTTTCCCTCTACCGAAGCCACCTCACAGATGGGCATCGCATCCGGAATGGTCCAGTGTCGACAGGGATCTGACCATCCACACCACGCACCAACTCATCTTCCCACTAAAGTGGTTTCTATTTATCTACTCACATATAACATGCTTTGGAACTGCTATGTGGGCAGAAGCTGAGGCACATGACGGGAGCTCAATCTGTCACTGAGTGCTAGGACTTGAACTGCCGGGGCAAAGATCATCTCCAGCATCATTAAGCCACGGAGCCATTGCGCCTCCTTATATATATTAGCTATAATATATATTTTTCAAAATTTGGATTGCTAACAAAGAATTAAGGGAGTACTGGGATAGCTATTTCAAACTTTATTTAGTTTTCATCAGCCAGACATACCCTTCTGAGATTCGAACCTGGGCTGTCTGCATGTTAAGCAGATGTGTTAGCCCCTAGGCCACAGGCTCTTTCTCACTTTGTTAGCTACAAGAGACAGGGGAAGAGGATGAA
>NW_015405911.1:0-2584 GCF_001527695.2 Protobothrops mucrosquamatus
TCTCCCTCCCTCCCTCCCTCCCTCTCCTTCCTTCCTTCCTTCCTTCCTTCCTTCCTTCCTTCCTTCCTTCCTTCCTTCCTTCCTTCCTTCCTTCCTTCTTGTAGAATGCAGTATTGCAGACTGACTCTGCCCACAGCCATCAATCCTAACTGGTTGGTAAAATGAAGACCCAGATTGTTGGGGGCAACATGCTGATATTTGTAAACCATTCAGAGAGTGCTGTAAGGCACTGGTGAGCTGTATATAAGTCTGATTGCTATTGCTCTTTTCTTTTCTTTTTTCTTTTCTTTTTCCAAATGAAATGAACTATGAAATGGCAAATATTTCTTTTTTTAATCTTTCTTTTTTAACCAGGTTAAATTGATAGAACTGTTCTAGCAGTTTCATCTCCTAGCCTAGTCATTTGGGAAAAGAAGTAAAATAGTATTTTAAATTTCTTACTGGTCCACTGATGGACATACCAGAGGGGAAATGTCTCCATGGAAAACTCATGTTCTACAGATCTGCCTGCTGGAAAGAAAGTGGCTAATGCTTGATTTCTTGACATGGGCCAGGCAGATGAAAAGCAGGAGGGGACCAATAGTAAGCATGGTTTATATCAGGCACCATTGTGACTAAAGTGGAGGAAACCAGCCTTATTTTTGTTAGGTTTTTTTAATGTTATATTTATTATTTTTATAAATAATTCAAGATGGTTAACATATCTAACACTCCTTCCTCCTCCTACTTTCCTCCTAACAGCAATCCTGTGAGATAAGTTGAGCTGAGAATGACTGGCCCAAAGTCACCCAGTTGGCTTTCATTCCTAAAGTGGGACTTCAGCTGATAGTCTTCTGGTTTCTAGCCTGGTGCCTTAACCACTAGACCAGGGGTAAGCAACCTTGGCTCTTTTATTATTATTATTATTATTATTATTATTATTATTATTATTATTAATTAAATTTATATCCCGCCCTTCTCCTTGCGGACTCAGGGCGGCTGACAATCGATTAAAAATACACAAATAACAATTACAAAATTAAAATTAATTAAGAAGAAATATTTAAATATAGTCTAATTAAAATATGATTAAAACCCCTCTAAAAATTGCCCTAGGCCAGTCCCGCTTGTTGGAATAGCCATGTCTTATGGACTTCAACTCCCAGAATTCCTGAGCTAGCATGGCTCAGCTTGGAAACCTCTCCCTTTTCCCTCAGCGTGGCTGGCTCAGGAATTCTGGGAGTTGAAGTCCATGAGTCATAAAAGAGCCAAGGTTGCCTACCCCTGCACTAGACCAAACTCGCTCTTAGTCAATTCATACATATGAGTCAGGCAGCTTAAGGATATAATGCAGAAAAGTTCTTGTTCTCCTTTAGTGAGTCTAGCACCTTTATAAAAGTTAATTCCTCTCTGCACAATGGCATTTTATCTTGACCAGGTCATGCCATTATATTGAAAACTTACAGCTGGTATATTTGATGTGTATACCAGTAGTTAAGAATATTGAGAAAGTGCTAAATATTTCAAAAAGGATAGAAGAGAAAAAAGTACTCCTATGATTATTTGTACATTTTGATGAAGCTAAATATAGAGCTCAGAAAACTTTTGTGTCTTCTTTTGTCTTATTTTGATCAGTCCTTTTTTCTTTAAAATGTCTTTAGAGGATTCAGCTCTGTGAAACTTCAGTAGACCTTTCTTATGAGAAGTGAAGTTTTATAATTCAGAACGGAGTTTCACTTCCCAAATTACCACACACTTTTAATAATGCCCAGAGAGGCACCTGCAAAAGTTCCCTTCCAGCAACTAATTAAGAAAACTTTCATATTTTAACTTTCAGGTGCCAAGAGATCCTTTGAGCAGGTAATTATTATCTGACAAGCAAATCTCACCAACTGGGTTTTATACTTATGGCTGCAGGCAAAGGTGAAATAAACAAAGGAAGCAATTATGAAGTATTTAACAGCTCAATCTTCTTGATGCCTTTCTTGGCCTTAGATAAAGAGTTCTGTAATTTTTGCTGTGAGTGACAGTTAAATCAGCCTATATTATTTGGAACAGTAGGACAAAATCATCAATCATCATACTTTATCAAAAATATCCAGGGTCTTTTTACCATAAGATAAAATTGGCTAAGACTTAAGCTTCTCTTCCTGAGCCAGGTTGCAAGACTGCCCTTTCCATTATCAGTTAGTATACAGTGCAGAGAAAACTGTAATTTGATTATAGAGGAAGAGCAGGATTTTTTTTTTAAACTGACCAGGTTGCTTCTCCATGACAACAAAGGAGAATATTTGTAACTCAAGGTTGAAATGATGAGCCCTTAGTGCTCTCTGATCTTGGTTGTTTTCTTGCAAACGTTTCCTTACCCAAACTAGGTAACATCATGAGTGCTAGCTTCAGAAAAGAGCCTCTAATGGATTTCAGAATTCAGTAAAAAAAAAAAAAAAAGCTCATAGTTCAAATCTCTCCTATGGGTACCATTTTCCCATCTTTGCATTAGATGGGGTAAGAAAACTCTTTATTGTATTTTATTCTTACTGCTATGTGCCTCTGATGCCACACCCTTTTGCAGTTCCACAGCCTGGATCAACAAACGATATACAGA
>NW_015405912.1:0-2584 GCF_001527695.2 Protobothrops mucrosquamatus
CGGCCACTCAGTGCTGGGCCGGGTGCTGGGACTTGTAGCGCTGGCCCACACCCTGCCGCCCTCCACCCTCAGCGAAGTGCGCATTGAGTGTCACATGTTCGTTTTCCGGGTCAACATGGACCTACAGATCGTGTACTGTGAGAGCAGGTGGGTGAAGGGGACAGCTGGACTCTGGCTTGTCCTGGTGATTGGGGGGGGGGGCTGGACACTTGCAGGGCAGCTTAAAAACCAGACATGAAAGGGAAGCCCAGCAGGGCACATGGTGGGTACAGAACTTGTCACATGTGGGGATGGACACTAGCTGTGAATTGCAACTTCTACAACAGGCTGACTCAGCCCAGACTGGAACTGGCCCACTAAGCCATGTTTTGTAATCCACAATCCAGCTTTGGTGATGACCAAGTTTGGTGATCCCTGATGATCAAATTTGGTGACCCCTGATGACCAGGTTGGGTGACCCCTGATGCCCAGGTTGGGTGACATCTGATGACCACGTTTCCTGCTCTTTTGTGGGAGTGCTCTGCCCATCATCAAGTAGACCTCACTGACTTGGAGAGGGAGGGGAAGAAATTCAGCTTCTCATTGACCATAAAAGCTAGGAAGCAGAAGAACCGTCTGTCTCCTGGAGTTGTAAGGGCTCCGTCACCAGAGGTTCTCAAACAAAGATTGGTGTGAAGATTCCCAATCCAATCCTATGGTTCTAAGATCCCTCCCTGTCCATATACTCAAGATTGGACAGAAACCTTGGAGAACCTCAACTGGCTTGAGGTGAGCTCTCCTACCCTTGGTGGACCCAAGGATCTAAGAAGGTATCCTGCCTTTCCAAGAAGCCAGATACTCTTGTCCCTCCTTAGACACCCCATGGAGAAGAGAGTGCAGGTCAGCTCCCCTTCCGGACCACCTACAAGACTTTGACCAGGCTCTGTGTCTCCTTTAAACTCAACCCCAAACCAAAGTCAAAGTTTCTGGTCCACAGCTGTCCCCTTCCTCTTCTCTCCTCCAGGATCACCGACTACATGGACTTCTGTCCCTCAGAACTCGTTGGGAAGAACTGCTATCGCTTCATTCATGGAGAAGATGTGGAGGGGATCCAACAAAGCCACCTGGACTGTACGTGGCCCCAAGAAGGGCGCAATGGATGGTTGGGATTTATGGATCCTGGGCCCCTTGCTAGGTTGCCCCAGAGCAGGGGTAGGCAACCTCAGCTGTAAGGAAATCGCCTGGCAGTTACACAGTCTGGGTCGAGCGTGTAGCTACGTTGAGTCTTGGCCAAGATTGACCCTCTTCTTTCTCCACCCCCTTCAGTGTTAAACAAGGGGCAGGTGGTCACCCGCTATTACCGCTGGCTGCAGAAGAGCGGGGGCTTCGTCTGGGTCCAGTCCTGCGCCACCATCTCGATCAACGTCAAAAATCCCTCCGAGAGGAACATGGTGTGGGTGAACTACATCCTCAGGTGAGTGTGAGAATGCGGATGGTCTTCCAGTCCAACCTTGCCAATTTTAAGACTTGTAGACTTCAACTCCCAGAATTCCACAGCCAGCACAGCCAGACCAGTTGCGGAATCCAAACAGTCACGTGATCAACATTCAAACCCTTGGCAACCGACTCACATTTACGACTGTCGCAGCGTCCTGGGATCACGTGATCCCCTTTTGCGACCTTCTGACAAGCAAATTCGATGGAGAAGCCAGATCCACTCAACAACCGTGTTACTAACTTAACAGCTGCAGTGATTGACTTAACCTTTGTGGCTAGAAAGGTCGTAAAATGGGGCAAAACTCACTGAACAAGTGTCTTGCTTAGCAACAGAAATTTGGGGGCTCGGTTGTGGTCGTAAGGCGAGGACCGCCTGTATTCACTGAGGTGGATGCAGCTGGTTCAGCCAAATTCAGCCTCATTCTTTTTCAAGTTGGCACCTGTTCTTTTCCACCTGAAAAGGCCAATTCCCTTAATGCAGAAAGCTAGCCCTGCAGGCATCTCCATCGCCCAGCAAAGGAATTTCCTCCCCCCTGTACTAGATTTCTTCATTGGGGGGGAGGTTGTTTAAAAAAAGAAAAAGAAATGCAGACCACCACAATCCTAGATTCTGGATTCCCTCCACCCATGCACCGCTGGGGCTCCCCTCTGAGTCCTGCTCTGTCCTCACCCCAGTTTTGCTGCCCCCCCACACACACCCCCTTGGACCCTCCCCACCCAGCTGGACCCTTTAAACTACAGAATCTCCTCTGCTGAGCCTTTTTTTGCCTGGATGAAAGGAGGGCTGTGTGAATGGCCGGCCCAGATGGTTATTAATGGCCCTGCTCTCCTTTTCCCTCTCCATAAAGCCAAAGGAAGCATTCTTATGCTAATCCGGCAAGCAATTGCCGATACTAATGTATGATTTGTCAGAGTGATTAGTATTTTAGTTAATTAGAGCTGTAATTAGAGCCTAATTAACTTTCTTACAGCAGCCTCCCTGCCTGGAAGCCCGCTCGCCTCCCTCTCCCCACAGCTGCTGTAAAACTTTGCATGGGGGGGGCTGGGGGGGGCTGGGTGGGATTGTTGGGGGTCCCGTCGCTGGAAGCAGGGGTGAAGCGAGGGGGGG
>NW_015405913.1:0-2584 GCF_001527695.2 Protobothrops mucrosquamatus
ACAGAAACTTTGGGCTCCGTTGTGGTGATAAGTTGAGGACTACCTGTCGTTCGTCTCAGATTGTGGTCCAATCATGACACAATCATACTGGAGAAAAACAAAATGTCACCTGAGTGTAAATCCTGCAAATATTTCCCTTGGTAATGTTGTTGTAGTTGTTAGTTGCGAAGTCATGTCCGACCCATCGCGACCCCATGGACAACGTTCCTCCAGGCCTTCCTGTCCTCTACCATCTTCTGGAGTCCATTTAAGCTCACGCCTACTGCTTCAGTGACTCCCTCCAGCCACCTCATTCTCTGTCGTCCCCTTCTTATATTGCCCTCCATCTTTCCCAGCATTAGGCCCTTCTCCAGTGAGTCCTTCCTTCTCATTAGGTGGCCAAGGTGCTTGAGTTTCAACTTCAGGATCTGACCTTCTAAAGAGCAGTCAGGGTTGATCTCCTCTAGGACTGACCGGTTTGATTGCCTTGCAGTCCAGGGGACTCGCAGAAGTCTTCTCCAGCACATAGTTCAAAGGCCTCAATTCTTTGGCGCTCAGCCTTTCTTATGGTCCAGCTTTCACAGCCATACTAGGAACGACATGCATTGTCAAAATGCAAATATTGCTATTGATATTGTCCTTCCATAATTGTTTCTGCATTTTTTTTTCTTTTTACCACTCTGCAATCTCTTGCTTTGGGGTGGAGTTGGGAAGGGGATGCTGAATGGAGCTGAGCATTTACTGGCTGGATGCTCCTTCTGACACCTACACGGAACTCACAGCAGATTTTTCTCTCTTTGCACCCTGGTAGAGTAACATCTGTTGCTGCCTAGGATTGAACTCTCAACCTTCTCAATGGGAGGCGAATGTCTTCACCTCTAGGCCACTGCACTGCTCATAATTGTCACTGCAAAGCTGGGACAGAGCTAAATATTAATTAGTGCCATAAATAAATGCCCCTGTTCAAAAATCAAAAATTCTGCTGCAAGCCACTGACTGTTGTTGTCAGATCTTGACATCTAGTGTCTTTCATCTGTCAAATATGGCCCAAAATTTATTTTGTTCACATACACATGGACAAATATGCTCATTAAAAATGTCCAGTATTGATCGATATTACTCAGGTACTGTCAAATGCTGGCTGAGGACACTGATCAGCTTTTACTTACTGCCAAATATTGTTTACTAGGACGAAAAGTAAATGCCAAGGCTGAATAGGAAATACTTTCCCATTGTAGTAATATCTGGAAAATGTTTCTCAGCATTATTTATGGATGAAGTCTTGGAAGGAAATTTTCAGGTAGGGAAGTCAATTAATCTTGACCACTTAACAGCGGAAAGTCATAATAGAAAAGGAAAGAGCAGGTGTTGTGCACGCATTCTTGATTTTCAGCACGGTTACTTGCCAAAAAAGATTCTGAAATCCTAGAGAATCTGTGATGATGACCTGTGGCTGACCAGGTCCTGTGTGCATAGACCACAACTGGTGTGATGGGAGTTGTCATCCAAATATATATATATATAGTTTTCTGCAGCTGGCATAAGCCAAGCTAGAGAAACCAGCAATCACTAGAAGACAGTTTCTGCTCGGATCTTCTACAGCACCTTTCCTCTGCATATAGAACATTAAATCAAACTTAGTCTTGATGTGATTGGGCCCACCAGAATCACTGAGATGTATTTTAACCATGATTCACGAGTCTAAAAATAACTAAGTTTGCATTTAATCCATCAGATTCCTACATCTCAGTGTATATTTGGGAGAAGAACCATATCTCAGTGCTAAGCATTTCCCTGCTTGGCATTTCAGCATCGTAGAAGCAAAGGGCTGGAAGGGACTTTGGAGGTCTTCTAGTCCAACCTCCTGCTCAGGCAGGAGACCCTATACCAGTGATGACGAACCTTTTAGAGACCGAGTGCCCAAAACCCACCCTCACCCCCGCCCAGCCCCCAATCTGCCCCCCTGCTTCAACCACCACCCCACCCCACCCGCCCTCAGGGCCGCCCACCACCTCCACAGCCTGCAGCAGATCACCCAGGCAACGCTGCCCGCGCCCCGCAGCATCAACTGCGCATGATGGGGTGCGAGGGCAGAGTCTTATCCCTGCTGCCTAGCTGCCATGTCCTTGGCTGCGCTGCTCCACATGGGCCACATCCGGGGGCAGCTCTCCTCCGGGGGGCTACTGGTGAGGAGGGGGATGCAGGGGGAGGTGGGGCTGGGGTGACAGCACGCGTGCCCACAGAGAGGGCTCTGAGTGCCACCTCTGGCACGCATGCCATAGGTTTGCCACCACTGCCCTATACCAGGGGTAGGCAACCTTGGCTCTTTTATGACTCGTGGACTTCAACTCCCAGAATTCCTGAGCCAGCATATCTGGCTCAGGAATTCTGGGAGTTGAAGTCCATGATATTTACGAGACCGCCTTCTGCCACAGATTCCCTCCCACAGACCGGTACGCTCCCACAGAGCGGGCCTCCTCAGGGTGCCATCGGCCAGGCAGTGTCGGCTGGCGACCCCCAGGGGGAGGGCCTTCTCTGTGGGTGCCCCCACCCTCTGGAACGAGCTACCCCCCGAGATCCGGACGATTCCGGATCTCCTAACCTT
>NW_015405914.1:0-2584 GCF_001527695.2 Protobothrops mucrosquamatus
TTTTGCCTGGCAGGCTTTTTTTCACACATGGCTTCCCTACTATAAAGATTTTCACTACACTTCGCTTCGTGCAATGAGTGAAGTCAGCCGTAGAGTTTTTCCCATAAACCGTAGTTCAATGAACCTTGAGTTGTGCGGAGTCCTTGGTGCTCCCTCAGCTTGGCTGTTTACTTGCAGATGTTTCATTACTCAACTCAGTAAGTGTGGAGTTTGTTCCTTGTTTATATACAATCGTTTGCCCTGACAGTGTTGAGGAGGGCGGGGTTGTTGTTTTTTTTCTCAGCAGTTTCTTGATTAGCATATTGTTTTCTGTTTTGTTTGCCTGGTGTTAATCCCTGCTTCTCTAGATGTGTGGAATCCTTGCAGGCTTGGTTGTCTGCTTGCAAACATTTAATTACACAAGTACATCTGTTTATATATAGTAGCTTGTCTGCCAAGATTAATGGGGGTGTGGTTTTCTCCTTGATAGTACGTTGATTAAGGTATTGTTTTCTGATTTCTGCCAGAGAGACCGTATTCTGGTCTTTTCATTTCCTTCTCAACTTTATTACTATCTCTTCTGAATGGTGTGCAAATGTGGTTTATCTCTATGTGTCTATTGAGGGCTGACTGGTCTGAACTGCAAACTCCAGGAATTCCCAGCAGTTTTGGATTTAGCTTGCTCTAATCTAGGATAAATGGTGATTAACACCAGATAAGCAATTAAGGAGAAAAACCACACCCCCACCAACACTGGCAAGCTACGGTATATAACCAGGGAGCAAACTCCACACTCATGAGCAGTGATAACACCTAGTTGGGTAATGAAATACCTGCATGCAAACAACCAACCTCGGAGAGCACCAAGAGATCCACCAGTCAACCCTGAGCTACATATCTTCTCTTCTGTTGAAATCTGTTTTTTTTTGTAAGACTTTATTAACTTTCAACAAACGATAAAATGTAAGAAACAGAAAAAAAATAGAAAAAATAATATCAGAAAAGAGCAAAAACAGGAGTGCAGGAAAGAAAGAAAGAGAAAGAAAGAAAGAAAGAAAGAAAGAAAGAAAGAAAGAAAGAAAGAAAGAAAGAAAGAAAGAAAGAAAGAAAGAAAGAAAGAAAGAGGAAGGAAGGGAAAAGGAAGGAAGAAAAGGAAGGAAGGAAGGAAAAGAAAGAGAAAGGGAGGAAGAAGGAAAAGAGAAAGAAAGAAAGAAAGAAAGAAAGAAAGAAAGAAAGAAAGAGAAAAAGGAAGGAAGAAAGGGAAAAGAAAAAAGAAAGAAAGAAAAGGAAGGAAGGAAGGAAGGAAAAGAGAAAAGAAAGAAAGAAAGTAAAAGAAAGAAAGAGAAAAGAGGAAGGAAGGAAAAAAGGAAGGAAGGAAGGAAAAGAAAGAGAAAGAAAGAAAGAAAGAAAGAAAGAAAGAAAGAAAGAAAAAAGGAAGGAAGGAAAAGAAAGAAAGGAAAGAAGGAAGGAAGAAAAAGAAAGGAAGGAAGGAAGGAAAAGAGAAAGAAAGAAAGAAAAAGAAAAGAGGAAGGAAGGAAAAGAAAGAAAGGAAAAAGGAAGGAGGAAGGAAGGAAAAGAAAGAAAAAGAGAAAGGAAGGAAGGAAGGAAAGAAGGAAGGACGGAAAAGACAGAAAGAAAGAAAGAAAGAAAGAAAGAGAAAAAGAAAGAAAGAAAGAAAGAAAGAAAGAAAGAAAGAAAGAAAGGAAAGAGGACCTCCAACTGGACCTCTGGGAGTCCCAGAGGGGGTGGGGTTTCCGCCCTGAGCCTCCCTCCTCTTCCCCTCCTTCCTTCCTTCAGCCAGAGGTCCCCAGCCCGGAGAGCCAGCGGCAGAAGCAGAGGTCCTGGAGCACCTTCAAGGCCCTGACGCTCAGCTCGCTGCCCTCCAAGCCGCGGGAGAAGCTGGAGCTGCACTCGGCCGACTGGGAGAAACATTGCATGAGCCTGGACCTGTCAGAGGGCGACTTCCAAACCGAAGTGTGAGCCTCCTGGACTCTGTGATTTAGCAGCCTATAAATATATATAAATATAAATATATATATATATATATATTTTTCACACTGACACTTTGGAAAAATCAAGCAAATCGGGACAGACAAGAGTTGCTTCCTCTTCTGGTGTTTTTCTGGGGAGACTTTTTTTTAAACTCGGCCCTCTCTTTAGACGCACCCCAAGGAGGAAGGCGAGGAGCACCACGGAGGCTGGGCCCCTTCTCCAGCTGCCAAGCAGGTGCAGCCACGCCCACCTTCCCCCCTTGCAGATCCTAGGGGGAACGTATTCCTTTCTGCATCACTGGGTCTCCTACCCCCCCCCCACACACACACTCTTCCCATTTCCCCACTGTGGTTCACTGCTGGGACACAAAACTGCACTCTCAATCATGATCGTGGGTCTCCAATGGCCCCTCCCACAGGGCAAGGGGAGGGGCAGGAGATCCTGCCCTTTTTAGGGGCTAGAGAATCCCTCCTTCCTTCCTCCTTCCCTCCCTCTTTTTTTGCTTTCTTTCTTCCCTTCCCTCTCTCTCTCCCTCCTGCCAACCCTACCACCTTCTTCCTTCCTTCCTTCCTTCCTTCCTTCCTTCCTTCCTTCCTTCCTTCCTTCCTTCCTT
>NW_015405915.1:0-2583 GCF_001527695.2 Protobothrops mucrosquamatus
GGCGTTTTATCAGGTTCGCCTGATTTACCAGTTGCGCCCTTTTCTGGACCGGGACGCTTTGCGCACAGTCACTCATGCCCTCGTCACCTCCCGCCTGGACTACTGTAATGCTCTATACATGGGGCTCCCCATGAGGAGCATCCGGAGGCTTCAGCTGGTCCAGAATGCGGCCGCGCGGGCGGTGTTGGGAGGGACGCGTTGCTCCCACGTAACACCGCTGCTGCGCGAGCTGCACTGGTTACCAGTGGCCTTCCGGGTACGCTTTAAGGTGTTAGTTACCACCTTTAAAGCGTTCCATGGCATCGGACCTGGATATCTCCGAGACCGCCTTCTGCCACAGATTCCCTCCCACAGACCGGTACGCTCCCACAGAGCGGGCCTCCTCAGGGTGCCGTCGGCCAAGCAGTGTCGGCTGGCGACCCACAGGGGGAGGGCCTTCTCTGTGGGTGCCCCCACCCTCTGGAACGAACTACCCCCCGAGATCCGGACGATTCCGGATCTCCTAGCTTTCCGCCGCGCCCTCAAGACATGGCTTTTTCAGCAAGCGGGTCTGGCCTAGGGTGAATTTTAAATAGGGACAATTTTAATGATCTTAATAAGACACAGCGACAAATATTTGTTTTTAATTGGTTTTTATTGGGGATAATGTTTTATACTGTTTTAATATGCTGTGAGCCGCCCTGAGTCCTGTGGGGAGAAGGGCGGCATATAAGTCCAATAAATGAAATGAAATGAAATGAAATGAAATGAGTTTTGCCCCATTTTATAACTTTTCTTCCCATATGTGTTAAGTGAATCATTGCAGTTGTTAAATTAGTAACTCCATTGTTAAATGAATCCGACTTTCCCATTGACTTTGCTTGTCAGAAGTTCACAAAAGGTGATTCTATGACCCTGGGACACTGCAACCGTCATAAATATGAACCAGTTGTCCAGCATCTGAATGTAAATCACATGACCATGGGGATGCTGCAATGGTCATAAGTGTAAAAAGTGGTCATAATTCACTTTTTTCAGTGCCATTGTAACTTCAAATGGTCACTAAATGAACTGTTGTAAGTCGAGGACTATCTACACTGCTTACTAGTACTGATGATGTTACCTAGTTTGGATAATGAAATGTCTGCAAGAAAACAATTAAGCTCAAAGAGCACCAAAGACCCCTCATCTCCTCCATCTGATCCTTATGCTGTTCACAAACCTCTCATACCTCTTCCCTTCTCGCTGAATTTCTTATGTGAGATCTTTCCCTATAAAACGACAATCTGAACAAAAGGACACCATTTGTAGCTATGCTGTTTGCACGTCTTAAATTTTGGCACCGGGAGAAGGTGGAATATTGGATATCATTTTGTCCAGCCTGAGATGAGAGTTCACTACAGACTTGGCTTCCAACTGCTTGTCTTGGCAAGATACTTGGTTGAGTGTTAAAATCATTATGGGGTTGCCTAAACCTAAACAAACACCCACCTTTTCCATTTATTGCCAGGATGAAATGACTTGCTTTGTGTAGTATCTTTGAGTTGTCAAGTTCTTCTGCTATGGAGACTACAGTTTTCTGCCTCCTGGCAAAACCTGTATACTGCAATTACAAAAGAACCCTGCTTATGGCATGCATATTGTATCTTTAATTCTTTCTGCACGGTTCAAAGGAACCCTTATTCATTTTTCATAATCATTGTTTATATTCATATAGTTTTGAAGGAGCTTTTGAAAAGAGACTAAGACAAGATGAAAATAAGTTCTGTGATATAATTTGAAGAGAGTAAAGATCAAGATCATTAAAAATAAAGGTACAGAATATAGTTGGGGTTTTTTTGGAAGCATCATCACAATACAAGGTCTGCCTCTTGTGTGCATGCATGCAACATCAATGCACTCACAAAAGGATCCATCTGCCATCTTGCTCATTTTGATGCTCCCTGTGTAACCCAATAGCTTTGTCCCTAGCAGTTATCCATCAAGTGTATTGGAAATGCAACCTTTACAATAAAACTTCATTGTGTTGGGAATTCTAGGCACTGCAATCCCAACAGATGCAGAGAGATCCAAATTAACAAATGCTGCTAGTCCCAGAATGATTTATATGTCTATGGTCTGGAAACAGGTGCTGTTCTGAGTTTTTGTCAAAGACAAAGGTTTGACTTGATTAAAATGTGTTTTCTTTGATATAGAAAAAAAAAACTATAATCTTCTAGACATTAGTTTGTGCAGAATGTGCTTAATGACAAATACAGTTTTCTCTGAAAGCTGGAAAATGAAAATTTTTGAAATATTCTCAAACTGGCAGCCAAGAACACCCAAGCAGTCCTCAGCAAATAGTTATTTCTAATTTTGTTGTTAACCTACAGGGAGCTTATTTGATACAAATGCGCCACCCAGATGTAGATTTAACTTTCTATACATTTCTAAACAAAACAGGATTATTTAGCCCTAAAGGAACTGATAAAAATCCTTTAGAAGGATTTTATACTGTGTTTGAGGAGGATTTACTATATCAGTAGGAATTTGAATTCATTTTAGCAGCTGTAATTAATCAGATGGCAATGATCTGAGGTAGTTCAGCAGAATAAATCCAATTTG
>NW_015405916.1:0-2583 GCF_001527695.2 Protobothrops mucrosquamatus
GACATGAAGACGGGCTCAGCCAGAACCCAAAGGGGGATTTCACCAGAAGGAGCAGAAACACCGATGGGGAACAACTGGGGGGGTCCCTGGTGCTCCCTGAGCTGGGCAGTTTCCCTGCAGATGTTTCCTTACCCAATTAGGTTAAAGACTCCCCCAGCCATTTCTGCCATTTCTCTCCTTCACAACTGGAGGGTCCTGCCCCATTTTGGCACCCAAAGCCTCCCTCCCTCCCTCCACCTGGGACCCCAGAGGCCTTTTCCAGGACTGCCCACCTATCGCCACTGCCGCCCCACAGCCCTTCCTGCCTTCGGGTCTGAAGCCCCCTCCCTCTGGGCAGAGGAGACCCCTAGAGCAGCGTCTCCTGCACAGTTTGAGGGTCATCCTGCTTCATGTCCTGGGTGGAGGACCCTGTCCCGACCCGATGGTCCCCAATGGAGAGAGTCTTGTGCGAGTCTCACGTGTGGCCCCCAACTGGACCTCATCTGAGACCCCTCCCCCTCAGAAAAGGCCCTGAGTGATCCTGTGGCCTTGATCTTTGGGAAGGTTGCACTGATGTCCATCTCCCTGGTCTGAGGGCTCCTGGGCAGGGGGTGTTGGGAAGGGTGTCTTCCCCAGGGCCTCTTTGGGCCAGAGGAGAAAGTCCACCCGAAGCCATTCCTGGTATAGGAGACATTTGCCATCAGGGGGGAGGGAGAGCAGCTCTGCGGGAGAGAGGAAAGATCAAGGGGGCACTTTGAGTGGAAGGCCCCTCCCTTCTCCCCAGCACCCCCAGATGCCCCTAGATAGCTCTCCCACTGAGCCTTGCCCCCTCCAGAGGTCATCCAGACTGGTTCTGCAGGATTCCCCTGGCTTCGATCTCCAAGGGCAGATTTCCCCCTCCCATTCCTCCTCTGGGGCACATGAAGAATAGGACGGTGGAGGAACTGTCTCAAAACCTTACAACATAATGCCTGTCTTCACAATATTATGAGACAGTTATGCAGTCAACATCCTCTTAGATGCAAACTAAATACAGCTACCCAATATTTGCCTGGAACATAATTATGGGCTGCCCCCTGGGCGAACTCGGGGAAGTATGTATTTATGTACAGTAGCAAGAGGCTTAGTTCCTTGCATCTTCAGGAAGAGCCAGTAGGTATGGGAATTTCTCACTCTTCCCTTGGACTCTCTCATTCAGCTGAATAAGAAGGGCTAGAGAAGATAGGAGAACGTTTCAGGGTTTACTAGACCCACACCTCCTTTCTTCTCCCTGCCAGGGATGGAATTGGAGTTAGAAAGGGCTCTTTGCCTTGAGGGTGGAGCCCATGTCTGTGCACTCTCCCCTGCCAACCTTGCCCTCACATGCAGAGAATATTAGTGGGTCAGTGAGACCACAAATGGCAAAACTAGCCACTCTGAAAAGAAAGTCAATTATTAGTAATGGAGTTCTTTGCTCAAGGACCTCAGGGAGCAGGTAGAGGCCAGCTGAATTTCTAAAAGTGCCTCGAAGTCTAGAAATAATGTTGAGCTCCTGCTATTACCCCAGAAATGGTCACTTATCTTGTGTAATGAGTACTGTATGTGCAGAGAGGGAAACGAGGACATCTCGGGGACAAAGTGACATGTTGTTTAACAATAAAGTGTCATGCTATGAAGATCCCTTGCTTTAGAACTGCCATGATGCTTCTAGCTGATTTCTGTGTTACATGTACCCTGCCTAGGTTGTAAACAAATGCTGCATTAAAAGGCTAATAAAGAATGGATATGTGTTAACTATTGGCCCTAGACCTACTCTGGTAATTACTATTTGTATTTTAATAATTATTTTCAGTGAAGTCTGATTCATAGTTGAGATTTTAACATTTTATAGGATGATTTATGCCACAAGTTAAATATTTACACCCCCTTATAAATTTAGACATTGTAATAAAAAAGAAGTAGAAAGTGTGTGAATGAAAGTTGAGAGGGGAGGAATTGAATAGGTTCAGGCTTGTATGGATACTGGTTGTGCAAATTATGTTTTCACCTGTGTACATTGTTAGATCACACCCCTTTATTAGCATGGGTATAATAGTGTCCACAATAGTATCCCTCACATGTTGGCTGTATTTGTATGTCTGCATCAGGTCCTATGTGACTCACCCTCTGATAATGTGGTTTTATTGTGTAGTATATTTATTTGTTTAGATGGTATCTAAAATCAATTTCATAACATCTGTTGGTCTGTCTATTGAACAAAAAGATTGGGCCAGGAAAGGATCCTCTCTCTCTTGCGGATTTCCTATTGCTCCATCTTCATTTCCTTTCTCAAGATCCAGGCTGTGCTGATATTAAGTCCTTCTTATTCTAAGTTGTTTCCAATGCTATTTACCTTGAGAAAAAATAATCTTAAGAATTTTTTTCTTCTCCTTTCCAAGATCTTAGTGAATAGCTTCAATCTGATTTTATACTATTTCTGCCCAAGCAACTACATTAGCTGGAAGACATCGGTGGCAAAGTAATCGCTACAATAAATAAATAAACCAAAAGGGAAGAATGAGACTGTGTGAAATTATAGCATAATATGTGGTTGAAGAGCAGGCAACACCTCTCTCTCTCTCTCTC
>NW_015405917.1:0-2583 GCF_001527695.2 Protobothrops mucrosquamatus
TTCTTCTTCTTCTTCTTCTTCTTCTTCTTCTTCTTCTTCTTCTTCTTCTTCTTCTTCTTCTTCTTCTTCTTCTTCTTCTTCTTCTTCTTCTTCTTCTTCTTCTTCTTCTTCTTCTTCTTCTTCTTCTTCTTCTTCTTCTTCTTCTTCTTCTTCTTCTTCTTCTTCTTCTTCTTCTTCTTCTTCTTCTTCTTCTTCCTGACATTTTACAACTTTTTTTTGTCACAGGAGTTAAGTGAACCACTGCAGTTGGTAAATTAGTAACACGGTTGTTAAGTGAATCTGGCTTCCCCATTGACTTTGCTCGTCAGAAGGTCACCAAAGGGGATCACATGACCCCCCAGGACACTGCAACCATCATAAATATGAGTCGGTTGCCAAGCATCTGAATTTTGACCATGTGACCATAGAGGATGCTGCAATGGTCATAAGTGTGAAAAGTCATAAGTCACTTTTTTCAGTCATAAGTCACTTTTTTCAGTCATAAGTCACTTTTTTCAGTGACGTAACATTGAATGGTCACTAAATGAACTGTTCTAAGTTGAAGACTACTGTGAATGCAAGTCTTCCCTCCCTCCTTCCAGCCATGAAAAGTGTTGAAGATCCCATAACCAAGCAGTTGAACCAAGAAGGACAGGACTAAGCCTTATGACCAGTAGATATTTTATGCTGCTGTTGTTCCGATAAGCATTTCTTCAGAGCAAATTATGTTACTCTGAATGATGGCAGCTAACCACAGATTTGGGTACCCAGTTTCTAACACAGGAGTAAGGGAGTAGCTACTTGGGAAAAACAACATCACAAGGGACACTTGTCCTCTGTTCTCCCAACGCTGGTCTTCTAAACCATCAGTGATGTCACTTGACTCCCCAGGAAATATTTTATGAACACAATGCAAATGCACCCCTCCCTGGAGATGCATCATTCAGATTTCTCCTGGATTAATTGATCAGATAACTGTTATTCTCATATCTGGCCAAGTCTCGTATCAGTGTTTTCCGTTCTTTATTCTATATCTGAATATATCGCAAAAAACCCCCAAGAAGATCGTACAAATAAACAGTCACAAAAGTTTTTGCAGGTGCTATGAAGGGCAGTTTTACCAACACTCAATGTTGTCATTTTCCAACAAGACTGGTCCTTAGGAGAACTACAATGGAAAACACCTGGGGGGGGGTACCAATTTGTCTATATTTGCCCTATATCAGCTAGCAGTGCTTGCTCCATGGACTTTTAAACACCACTTGTAAGCTTTGTGATTTAATTTATGTGGTTTGGCACAAGAACTTAGATTTATTTTTTGCCATGCTGGTGTGCTCTAAAAATGGTGTTGGGTCTACGAATGTCATGATTGCTTGGCCAGTTAGGAATTCTAAGAGTTGCAATTACATCCAACTAGAAGACATTATATATATTACTATATTACATTATAACAATTTTCTAAGGCCCCCTATCTCTGAGTCTATCATTCTACAATAGTCATACATGGTGGGGTAGATCTAACACCAAGAGTTTCTTCCAGCTCTGAAGATACCTGAGGGATCTCCTTTTTTCCAAGAATCTCTACCTGTCTAATCAGATTGAGCAGAACAGATCCCATCAGCCAAAGTGTCGGTTGGCAGGGAGCACAACAGTCACCCATGCTCTGTGGAACTCCCTCCCACCCACCTAGAATGATCCCAACTCTGTTAGCCTTTCATAAGGCCCTAAAAACCTGGCTATGTTCCCATTCCTGGGGCACTGAATGTGTGAAGGGTTTCCTGGCTGTATTGCTAACTAGCCAAGCATCTTGGCTGCCATGTATATCTATTTTGAATGTTTCTATTGTTTATCATTATTTTTTATTCTTTTAAAATGTTGTTAGTATTTTAATTGTAATATTTTTTTTGAACTATAAGCTTTCCCAGAATTGTTGACTGAGATAGGTGGCTATAGGAATGAAATAAACAAATTAATACAATGCTCCTTGACTTACAACAGTTCGTTTAGTGACAGTTTGAAGTTACAACAGCACTGAAAAAAAATGACTTATGGTTGGTTTTTCACGCTTACAACTGTTGCTGCATCCCCACGGTCATGTGATCAAAATTCGGACACTTGGCAACTGACTCATATTTATGACGGTTGCAGTGTCCCGGGGTCTTGTGATCCCTTTTGCGACATTCCGACAAACAAAGGGAGAAACTAGATTTATTGAACAACTAACTTAATAACTGGAGTGATTCATTTAACAAGTGTGGCAAGAAGGGTGATAAAATGGGAGCAAAGTGTTTCACTTAGTAACACAAATTTTGGGCTCAGTTTTGGTTGTAAGTCAAGGACTACTCTAGTCCGATAAAACACCTATCTATACATGTAAGAGCCAGTATGATGCAACCATTAAGGGGCTAAGCTAGGGGATGGAGATATGAGGTTGTTTTTTAGGCATGGAAACTGGCTGGATACCTTTGGGCCAATCTATTGCATACAATGCACACTGCAGTAAGAATACTGAATTGCCAATCTTTTGGGTAAGGTCATTAGAATAACACTTTGTGTCTTTAATCAAGCTCTGAGAATTCATGAGCATCATTAGTCACCCGGGTT
>NW_015405918.1:0-2583 GCF_001527695.2 Protobothrops mucrosquamatus
GTCTAGCACTCTGGGCTGTTTTCCAAAAGTTTAAATAAAAATTACAAGTAATCATAAGGTCCTCAACATAACTTCATTGGCTGGATTTTTTTTCTTCTTTTTTAGCATCTTTAGTCTATAAACTGTTTAAGTCACTGTTGCCTTACTTTGTATCCATTCACCGATAGGAGCCAAACAAGCCCATATTTCCCACACAATGGAAAAAAAAAAAGATGGATGAAATGGGGAGGAAAAAAAATCTCATGGAACATAGAATAATAGGGTGGGAAGGGAGCTTGGAAGTCTTCTAGTCCAACCCCCTGCTAAAGCAGGAGACCTTATACCATCCTAGTCAAATGATTGTCTAGTCTCTTTTTGAAAACTTCCAGCAATGGAGTAGCTACAATTCCAAGAGGCAAGCCATTCCACCGATTAATTATTCTCACCTTCAGAAAATTTCTCCTTACATCTAGGTTGCGTCTCTCTTTAACTTCCACCCATTATTTCTTGTCCTGCCCTGTGGTGCTTTGGATAATAAGTCGATCCCCTCTTCTCTGTGACAGCCCCTCAAGTGCTGGAAGACAGTTATCATGTCCTCCTTCATACTTCTCTTCAATAAGCTAAATTATCTAAACCAGGGGTGTCAAACTGCCGGCCTGCAGGCTGGATGTGTCATGACTAAACCGCACCCACCCCATTGCCGACAATGAAAAAAAAAGTCACGACACATCACGTGATGTTGCAAGTTTGACACCCCTGATCTAAACCCTCTACATGTGCTCAAGGATCAGACTAGTCCCTTTCACTTTCTGTATCTATTCCTAACCAATTGACAAAATGCTTTCCCTGAATCCATTTTCTCTATGTGAGATTCTGGATTATATCTAATCATCTCAGTTTATTATTGTTGCATTAAGGTAGGTAAGCATAATCTGGGGGCGAAGGCTATCCAGGACCACGATTTGTCTTTGTGGGACCCAAACTCCCAATAATAAATGGCCCATGAGAAAAAAACTGAAATGCACTTCAGATTCAACCAGACTTCAGGATTAAAGGTAATGATTCTATTAAGCTGATGATGACATGGAATGTAATTTTCTTGGCCACTCTGAGTTTGCTGTTGCCTTCTTCTGGGATGTCTCTGCAACTTCCCAGACCAGCCTTCAATCCCAGTATATTCTTGATCTATCAAACATAAAATAGATCTGACCCACCCATCTTAGCTTTTTGAGATCACTTGGAATTGATAAGATGTGGCTATCTGTTCTAAGATGTAGTTATTGCACCCCAGGAATTTAATACTATTCTAGTTATTATAGTTTGTAAGAAACATTAGGAAGAATCTTTAAGAACTGAGTTTTAAAAGTATGTTATATTGGATAAAAGTATGTTATATATCAATCTAGCTACTGCTAGGGCTAGCAAACGTACTGCAAGATCCCACAAGGCCATTAGGTGGCAGCAAAGAGGTAATGAAAAAAGCCATCTATGGGTCATCCCAGTGATACTCAGTTGAAATTTAAGCTGAACATATTACAGTTTTTATCAATAAACTGTATTGTTTTAAGTCTGTCAGATGATTCTTGAGGTGAGGAATTCAGGTTTCACATGCTGGAAAAATGATCAACAGTTTGCTTTATAGCAGCATTCCTTTTGGCAAATGGGAAATATGCTGTTTCTTTGTTAGGCTTCTATCACACAAATACATGAAGTCAGGAGCATTGGGGGGGGGATTTGCAAAATATGATGAATTGGATGAGTCCTTTCCCCCCACTTCCTAAAAAAAAAAAAGTACTGAATTGTAGGTCTCACTCTTCCTGGGAGAAGGCCTGAGTGAAAAGCTATATATTCACAACTCATCTAAACAGCAGCAGCATAGGGGCCATCCAGGTCTGGGGGGGGGAACCACATTCCAGGGGGCAGATACTGCAACAGACACATCACATTTCCAGGATCTTGAGAGATGACATTGTTTTACTGAAGGAACCCAGGACTCACCAATCCTGCACAATTAAATCAGCTGAGATGATGATTTGAGGGACAGGAACTCAACTTAAATGTGAGCCAGCAGTGTGCTGCAGCTGCCAAAAAAGCCAACACAGTTCTAGGCTGCATTAACAGAGGCATAGAATCAATATCACGTGAAGTATTAATACCACTTTACAATGCCTTGGTAAGGCCACACTTGGAATACTGCATCCAGTTTTGGTTGCCACAATGAAAGAAAAAATGTTGAGACTCTAGAAAGAATGCAGAGAAGATCAACAAAGATGATTAGGGGACTGGAGGCTAGAACATATGAAGAACAGTTGCTAGAATTGGGTATGTCTAGTTTAATGACAAGAAGAACTAGGGGTGACATGATAGTGTTCTAATATCTAAGGGGCTGCCACAAATATTAATATTAATAATAATAAAGTTGGAAGGGACCTTGGAGGTCATCGAGTCCAACCCCCTGCCCAGGCAGGAACCCTACACCATTTCAGACAAACGGCTGTCCAGTCTCTTCTTAAAAACTTCCAGTGTTGGAGCATTCACCGCTTCTGGAGGCAGGTTGTTCCATTGGTTAATTGTTCTAACTGTCAGGAAGTTTCTCCTTAGTTC
>NW_015405919.1:0-2583 GCF_001527695.2 Protobothrops mucrosquamatus
TCTCTCTCTCTCTCTCTCTCTCTCTCTCTCTCTCTCTCTCTCTCTCTCTCTCTCTCTCCTCTATCAATCTATCTACCCCCCTCTCTCTTTCTCTCTCTCTATTCTCTATCAATCTCTATTTGTCTGTCTGTCTGTCTGTTATCCCTGGGTTCAGAACTATTGGGCAACTATCCGTTTACTTATTTGAGCTTTCAAATGGACAAAAGTACAGTGTCCTTTCTTTGGGGCCCCTCTGTCCCAAAACACATTGGGAATTAGGAAAATAAGTGCAATTTGGATAATTAGGCTAATGTTATTTTTTTTTTTAACAAAGAGCAAACAAATGCTTACTTTAACAAATGCAGTCCACAAAAAATGTTCCAAGGGTTACGTCCGAAGCAAACAGGATGGCTAGACATGTTTGGATGTCTTACTCAAGCTATTTTTGATAACTGTCACAAGAGGAAGCTGCTACAATCGGCCTTATTGTGCTCAAAGACCTAAGGCCCTCATGAGATTATTATTATTTGCCTGTAGAACAAGTCTGAGTGAAAACAGCTGAGAAACAGTGCCAAGAAAGTAGAGAAATTCAGAAAAAAAAAATCTGAACATCATTTTCAGTTTAAGAGGGACATCAGATATTTAGCCAGCTATCCACTTTGCCCCAATAGAAACTAAAGTTCTGACACAAACTTGGAGGCCCTTAAATCTATTTTTTTCCTCTCTGTGGCTAAGCATAAAGAAATCTCAAGGAAGGGCCACATGGGAGAGCTATAATTTGATTCTTATGTATTTTTATGAGTTTCTTGCAAAATGTGTCATGCTAGTGTGCTCAAAGCCATGTTTTTATGAATCCTTGCAAATCTATGTGAAAAACAGGTTTTCAGTTACTCATAACTTTCTCTGTCAAAGAAACTTGTCTACTATTTTCTCAAAGTAGATCTTCTTCTTTTCTAGTGATCATGGATTTAGGTCTATTTGCTGTTCCACTGAATCCTGATGGACTCCCTGTTAATATGTTGCCCCCAGTTGGTTATACTCTGAAGTGGGTCACTTTTACAGTCCAAGACTGGATTAAAACCCCACAGATCCTTGTTGGGAACTAATATTTACAGTCAATCCCCTCTTCTCTGTAACAGCCCCTCAGATATTGGAAGACAATTATCACATTCCCCCCCCCAATCCTTCTCTTTGATAGGCATATCTAGCTCCCTCAATTGTTCATCATATGATTTAGCTTCCATACTCTTTATCATCTTTGTTGCTCTTCTCTGTGCACTTTCCAGGGTCTCAACACCTTTTTTATATTCTGCTGGCCAGAACTGTTTGCATTAGTCCAAGAATGGTCTCACTAATACAGTATAAAGTGATATTATCACTTCTTGTGAATCTGTAGGGACTTGTCTAGGCAGTTGCCAGGAGTCAAGAATGACTTGAAGGCATGTGCACACATGCTTGCACATGTGTGCATGCACACACCCCCCAGCTACACCCTCCACAAGATCTAAGCTCCCAGGCCAGCACCTTCATCACTTCATCACATTGCTCCTTGGTTGAGAGAGAGGAACTAGCTCGAAGTTCCCCAGGAGACTGTTTGATGAAGGAGGACTAAAACTTGTGTCTCCCTGTCCTGGTCCAGCACCTTAACCACTATATCACATTGGTTTCCCTTTAACCAGAATAGAGTAATATTTGAGAGCCAGTTTGGTATAGCACGTAAGGCACCAGGCTAGTAAATAGGAGACCACAAGTTCTCATCCAGTCTTAGACACAAAGCCAGTTAAGTAACCTTGGATCAGTTGCTTTTTTCTCAAGGAGGAGGGGGAGGAGGAGAAAAGAAGAAGAAGAAGAAGAAGAAGAAGAAGAAGAAGTAGTAGTAGTAGTAGTAGTAGTAGTAGTAGTGGTAGTAGTAGTAGTAGTAGTCCCCAAAACAACCCTGACTCAAAGGAACACATTCTCTATGGGAATAATCTTGGGAAACAAGAGGAGGCAGAGCAGCAGAGGCAATGTCAGAGAAGAGATGTCTCAGCCCACAGAAGGAATGAGGATGGAGAAAACATCTCAGAAGGGACCCTCCCTTGTTCTCCGGTAAGTAAAGGCAAAGGAGGGGAGAAATGCTTTCAGACTTGCAAGATGCTGTTAATGCAACCGTACAATAAACGTAATGTTGATATCATGGTTTGGTTTCTTGCCTGGATTACCTAGAAGGACTGACTCCTGAAAACATGCCTCTATTTCAGCTCATAGTTTCCTGGATTCAAACAGCTTCTGAATCCAATATACAAATATTTTCTGAAATTAAATATACATCCATCTCCTTGTTACATCGCACATCTATAATCTGTTTATATTTTTTCAGAGGTTGACATTTTGGGTTCTTGTTACATTTAATCCATCAACTATAAAGACCCATACCAGTCGGGCTTCAGGCCGGGACACAGCACGGAAACGGCATTGGTCGCGTTGGTCAATGATCTCTGGAGGGCCCGGGACAGAGGTTACTCCTCTGTCCTTGTTCTTTTGGACCTCTCAGCGGCTTTTGATACTGTAGACCACGGTATCATGCTGCGGCGCCTCGGTGAGTTAGGAGTGGGAGGCACCGTT
>NW_015405920.1:0-2582 GCF_001527695.2 Protobothrops mucrosquamatus
CCGCAACTGAATTGCCAACATTTCCAGGTAAGGCTCTTGCTGAGCTGCTGCCATCCAGTGCTGGCATATTTGGGGTAAATGGACCCATGGTCAGATGTACTGAGCTTCCTGCATCCCTAACTGAAGTTTGGAGGATCCACAGCAGGGGTCCCCAACCCCCAGTCTGTGGACTGGCACCAGGCTGCAGCATGCCAGAAACCAGTCCACGCAAACAAGCAAGGCCCCATCCGCGGGATGCAGGCAGTACATGAAACCATGCCCCCTCTGGTCCACAGAAAAAGCTCTCTCCATGGATCCGGTCCCTGGTGCTCAAAAGGTTGGGGACCTCTGATCCACAGGATATATTCTGCCTGTACAGATACCTTCAGAACATCTGCCTTGGCTAAATAAGAGGGGTGAGTTGTCAGTCTCTTATGACTTAATGCTGACAATAATAAAGAAGGTCCTGCAATCAATAGAGGAATGGCCTAATTAGAATTCGATTCAGAGTCTTTGTTTGCACAAGTTAATATGGTTACTGAAATCTCCCATTTTCTGATCTATGCCCCAAACTATAAACTGATGGATTATCCTCCACTCATATAGCACACCAAGGTACCAAAATCTAACCAATGCTAAAGTTAAGCAAGCTTAGCATGTTGAATAAATGCAGCCACTGGGTTTGTAATTGGCTTGATTAACACATTGTGTGCATACAGCTAGTGCAGACATGTCAAACTCGTGACGTCATGTGATGTCGCGCAACGTATTGGAGCTTTTTCGCCATTGCCGGCAATGGGGTGGGTGCGGCTCCGGTATGATGAAACTGGCCCACGGGCCAGCAGTTTGACACCCCTGAGCTAGTGAGTATACAAAATTCCACTGTTTCTTCCTATGGTCACAATACAGATCAGATTGACATACACAAGCTGCATGCATTTCAATGAGGCTTAGATGGGATTCCAATTTTTAGATGTCTGTTACAGATGTCAGTTGTGCTTTCTTTATGAGGGCAAGTAATCAACATTCCTTCTGCAAATTATTTGCTGAAAAGGCACCATCAGATGTTAGCCTTCTAAATTCTTTTGACCAATGTATCTTCCTGATACATGGAAGATGTTGGCACCATCCAACTCTTTTGCTGGCAATGGCCATCAAAGAAAGGATTCAAGTGAACGAACTGTAATTTTAATGTGGAACCCAGCTTATCAGGAGAAAGTACTTTTCACCATTGAAAGATAACCCATAATAGAAAAATGACTGAGATTGTGAAAAATAGACTTTTACATGAAACACTGAATCTTGTGAATATCCACAGAAATCTTTTAGTGGCTGGGAACTTCTGGGGGAGAGATGGCAAACTAAAGATACAGTACTTCCGCAAAAGCAGATCATAGCAAAGAACTTTTCCAGACAAGGAGAAGATGGGAGATTGTCCACATGTGCTCTGAACAGCTGGTCTTCATGAGGAGACCACAGGATAGCACTTTTCTTTGAGTCTGAGAGCTGGGAGACAAAGGTATTAGCCACCTTGCTCACCACCACAGCAAACCCCTTTAAAGGCCACTGAGTTCACAAACCTCACTTTCTCATCATTTTCAGAAATTGCCTATTAGCCATTTTCAAGCTATTAGAAACCTCTTGGTGGTTGGGAAGGCGTTTTCTTTCTTTCTTTCTTTCTTTCTTTCTTTCTTTCTTTCTTTCTTTCTTTCTTTCTTTCTTTCTTTCTTTCTTTCTTTCTTTTCTTTCTTTCCAAATCCCACCAAAATATCCTTGAATAAGGATGGTTGCAAATAATATTTTAGACTCTGTGAATCTCTAAATAGCCCTTGGAAGTGCTATAGGGTATTACTGGAGAGACACCAGACTGGGAAGCAATTGTCCTTGGGGTTATCTGAAGTCAACTCTGACTTGATGACACTCAGCCAACTAATCTAAAGCTGGATATAAAGGTGGGATATAAATTAATTAAATAACCTATAGACCAGGGTTAAATTTCTTCCTTGTGAACCCTCCTGTGTTCTCCCTTCAGTTCTTATTTTTGAGGCCAGTGAATGCTTCCCTTGTGTGAAACCCCCAATCACTAGAGTGCTGTATCTCCAGCTTCTCACCTGAGGTTTTCAGAACTGAATTCTGATTCCAAAAATCGAAGAAACTGGTCACGCCCCACAGGATCTTTCAACACCTCATCTATAGAGAAGCCCCATCTCTTGACCCGATGCTGCGAAGGCTCTTTGCTACGTAAAAGGATAGAGAGGAAACCATTGCGGCCATCAGCATGTTTTTTCCTTGTCAAATCTTCAAATATTCATTTGGAATGGCTCAACTGAAAACTGCTTGCGCCGCTGTTGCGCGAGCTGCACTGGCTGCCGGTGGCCTTCCGGGTGTGCTTCAAGGTGTTGACTATCATCTTTAAAGCGCTCCATGGCATCGGACCTGGTTATCTCCGAGACCGCCTTCTGCCTCAGATTACCTCTCATCGGCCGATACGCTCCCACAGAGAGGGTCTCCTCAGGGTGCCGTCAGCCAGACAGTGCCGGCTGGCGACCCCCAGGGGGAGGGCCTTCTCGGTGGGAGCCCCCACCCTATGGAACGAACTACCC
>NW_015405921.1:0-2582 GCF_001527695.2 Protobothrops mucrosquamatus
TGCTGAAAAGTATCAATCCATCGCCATTTTAAGTTCACTTTCCCTCAATCCACCTCAAGTATAGGGAAGAACTTAATATCCAAGTTAGAGTAAAGTCCAAAATAAAAAGCAAACTTCCAGGGTCGGTTCGTCTGCTTACAAGAAAAACTCACAGTTCACTTTAAGTTGCAGCGGTGGCGGCGGCTTCTAGCTTCGCCGAAGCGAAGGCGTCCTGGATCGTGGAGAAACCTCGGGGCTCCGGAGGAGTTCTCACCTACATCGTCCACATGGGACGACTCGGGAACTCAACTCCTACCCCGGGCAGCTCACCTATCCCCTTATGCCCAGGGGAAAGGTATCAAGCCGTTTGACAGATGGTACTAACTGTCAAAACGGCTTTTACGCTGAAACAGGCGGGAGGCAGCAACAGCTGCGTCCGACGAAGTCGCCTGCCACCGGAAGTCCCCCAGTTTGTCTTCTATGGCTGTTTAAGTAAGGTTTATGTATTGTCAGCTTTAAATATCTTACTACCTTATATACTCTATTTTACTTAAATCATGTCATATCTCTTGATGGTATTGCATAACAGTGACATATTGCAGGCTGGAGAGCATGGAATAAGAAAGGGAAGCATATTGAACAGAGACCTATGCAATTATTTTTAGATTAGTTCAAGAGTATTCTTTAGGAATACTCAGGGAGTATAGTACAAAGCTAATTTTAATGTTTTTCAGAGTCTTTAATTGCATAAGGAAAAAATAAACATAATGGTGGAGAACCACTCAGTTACAGATATCCAATAATTTTTGTTATATACATTTTGACTAAGTGTTAGCTTTTGGTTATGTTAGTTCTATTGAACATGGTAGAGCTGTGCATAGTTGGGGAACCTATATATTTGTGGTATTGTTAAAAATTATCTGGCTATATTTTTTTCTCAGCTTTTCAACCTTATTTTTATAGGGTATTGAATGGACTCACATTGAATACTTCAACAATGCTATAATTTGTGATCTTATAGAGAATGTAAGTCTTCCATGCAAAATTCTTTTGAATTGATTTGTTGTTTATTGTATCTGTGTTTAATTTTTTTCTTTTTATAAAAAATTCAGCTGGCAGTGAATGGTATCGCTCATATACTACTGTTTGCACTTTTATTTACTTTGATACACAAAAAGTAGAAAGGAAAGAAATACAGGAAGGGAAAAAAGAAAACTTATATCAGAGGTATAGAAAATTTTTAAGCAAAGCATTAAACCTTGATCCATTAATTAAGTGATGTATTTTGCCTTGCAACATATATATATATAGTACCATTTGCTTAATAATGTCATTACTGAGCATATACGTTTTCTGAACTGTTCTGTTACTTAGTGAATAACTGAATCTGAATCTGTCCTATCTATGTCCTTGTTTCTTATACATGTTATACAGTACATGTTCTTGAAATCTCTTGAGAATTTGCAGAACAGGGGTCCTTAGCCGATTCATTAAGTGTGAATCAGCTTTAAAATCAGCTTCAACCAGTGGAAAGTTTTTTGTCTTGAGAGTCAGATAGAATGATTCATATTGGAATCAGTGTTGTTGTTATTGCATATCCTTTATTTAAATCTCCATGTGACCGTAATGTATGGCTTTTTTAAGTAAGCTATGATCCATCTTTATGATGGTACATCTATCTTCAGAAGAATGGCAAAAGATAGACGTTCACATCCTGGGAAAGTAGACAGGAAACCTCTTAGAAGGCTTGAACAGGAAGGTCCAATCTTAATATTTCCGTTTCATCTATGCTGTATGTTTTTTACAGCAATTATTTTGTATTCGGGTGAATAATATTTAGAAATATTATTTCTGCTCGTTATATTCTGTTCATAGTTTGCTTGAGGCTTGTTTACGTGATCTAAATCAGTAGATTAAAAAATTGGGTTTATTGAAATCTGATTCACTTTTTTTCATTGTGGTGCAGTCAAGTGTAAATACTTCTTAAAACATATGATAGAATATTTATGTCCTAATAATAAAATGAAATGTTATATTACCCAACAGAACCAGAATGGAATAATAGCTATGCTAGATGAAGAATGTCTGCGGCCAGGGGCTGTTACTGATGAAACCTTCTTAGAAAAATTGAACCAGATCTGTGCTACTCACCAACACTTTGAAAGCCGGATGAGCAAATGTTCACGTTTCTTGAACGATACTTCCCTCCCACACAGTTGCTTCAGAATTCAACATTATGCTGGCAAGGTAAGGTATTCCAATAACCTTGAATATTTGAAAACATGTTTGCTTTTGACATTCCCCCCCATCAAAAAGATAAAGGTTTAAATCCCATGAAATATTACCCCAATAGGATTGACCTTCCCCATTCGCTTCAGCAGAAGGGTATGTTGCGGAGAAGCAGCTAGAACTAAGGAGAAACTTCCTGACAGTTAGAACAATTAACCAGTGGAACAACCTGCCTCCAGAAGCGGTGAATGCTCCAACACTGGAAGTTTTTAAGAAGAGACTGGACAGCCATTTGTCTGAAATGGTATAGGGTTTCCTGCCTGAGCAGGGGGTTGGACTAGATGACCTCCAAGGTCCCTTCCAACTTTATTATT